>NC_051446.1:19261181-19438773 GCF_001649575.2 Kryptolebias marmoratus
AATCATCAAAATTAAACGAAATAAACATTTGAAATATATGAGTTTGTATGTAATGTATGAATATAATATACAAGTTTCACTTTTTAAATGGAATTACTGAAATCAATCTACTTTTTCATGATATTCTAATTTTATGACCAGCACCTGTACATATAATACTAATACAGCACTTTCAGAGGGGAAAAATAATTAAAAACTAAAATAAACTAGAGAAATGGCATCTTCTGCAAAAATGAAATGCTGAGAACTGAGGGATACTGCTGAAATTTGCTGAAGACGCTGAAGCTGAGTTATTAAAGAAGCAGAAACTCCAGCTAAAAGCTAAATGCAGAAAATGCTAGCTAAAAGGTGGACTAAACGTAGCATGGGAAGACAAAACTTGAGTAAGTATGACAATTTTTCTGAAGAAATTGAAAATGTCTCTATGCATTTTTATGGGGAAAATATTTGTAAATAAAATGAAAAGAATTTTAAAACATATAAAAGTTAGCACCCATTTCCTGAATGAGCTGAACATTTTGATTTATGAACAACGAAAATAGCACAAATTATTAAAAAACATGAGCAAACAAACAAAAAACCCTGAAAAACAGTAGTGTGAATCCACACTATTCACAGAAATAATAGATATATTAAGAACAAACACAAAAGGAACGTGTCGTGCATGAAACATAAACCAGTTAAATATTAAAAGATTCTTAAATAAACCCAGACAACATAAAATGATATACTATTTACTTTAGTTTTCCATGGTTTTTTTTTGTGTGTGCCCTTTAAAAATGTAAGTGCTGTTAGTGAATATGTAAAAAAAAATGCCGCAGACAATCAGAGGGCTACAATTTAACACTCATCAAACACACACAGGAGTGAGACAAGGTTCCGCCAAGGTCAACATTATTCATCTGACACGCAGAAGACAAAACGGTTCCCTTTATTAACCTTCAAATTCACATCGAAAACACTTATTTAGTCTGAATCCTTCCAAATAAAGAGGCGCAGACTGATTATCTCAGCTGTCCTTTTCAGATACATTTACAGTCAAAGCATGTGGAGAACAAACCAACACAAAGAGGTGTTAATTAGTAGTTTGTATGTTTTATCAGATTCTGATGAACTGGTATGATCCCATTTTCATTTCCACCAAATCTGAGTTTAAATCACACTTGTTTCTGTATATTTTGGACTCTGAATGGCAAGAAATGAGATTTTATGTAGCTCTGCAAATTCCAGATTATATTTATCCCAACAGCAGTGCAGCCAAAGCAAATGTTATTTTTTTTAGTGTTCAGATTTTTTTGTTGTTGTTGCTTCGTCTCAGCCACTACCACATCAAATTTTAGCTCAATATCTATAAATTGATTGAATTCTACTTATTTTCATGCTTTATTTCCATCTTATATCAAGTTGGACTCTAGAAGTTAATCAGTTGTAGAGGTTCTCATTGGTTCATGAGAAAGTTTGGTAACAGACACCCATACACATGCACAGACAGAGGCAAAAACATTATAACTATTAACTTTGATGATTTTCTTTTCCAAATTAAAATTTTCTGGGGATAGTGAGACCTTTAACATCTGCAGCCTGACTAATTAAACAACAAAGCAGAAGCAGTTACCAAAAACGTCTGCTTCAGTGTGACAATAGATGTGTATTACAGTTACACATATTGTGGAAATGGATGAAGTATTTGGAGCATATTCATCTGTTTCAGATAAATACCTCACACTTCTCATATACTTTTAGGTTGGTCCAACATCTTACTGTGAATGGCAGTAAATCCATGCACCAACAGAAGGAGAAAAGCAGTGGTTTGGAGGCGTTTTTTCTGCAATTTCTTTCAACCTTGAGGACAGCCTGTCACAGGAAAGCCTCTCAGCGGTGTGTGTGAGTGTGTGAGTGAGTGAGTGGGGGCCCGCAAAAATAAATGCCTTCACCTTCAGAGAGTCCAGTGCCATGATTTTTAACATCTCCAATAATATAAGCTGCGTCTTTACCAAAATAAAACTTGCAGAAACTAATCAATGGGTGTACATCTACGACTGATTAAGTTTTGGAATCAGCTCGATCCAAAATGGCTAAAATAACATGATGTTGATGACAAATAAGAAAAGTACCCATAATTCCATTCCTCATCTAGTTGTTTACTTTATATACGCAAATGGAAGCTGCAGCAGTATTTGTCTACAGAAACCATGCTCAATTTCCTTTAAGGTGCAAAATATATGTTTAAGCAACCTATTAGACATTTAGTTTATGTTTTTAATTACTTATGTGCAGAAAAGTCAACTGATTTAATTCACCAACACATCATTTTGGTTCCCCAGGAACATGATGAACGTACCTCTCAGTGGTGATAAAAATATAATTTTCTGCAGCAATGATCTCAATCTTTTGGGTAAATAAATGTGTCTTGAAGCCTAACTGATTAAACCTAACTGATTCAATTAAAAACAACAACAACAACAATAAAACTGTAAAAATTATGCCCGTATTTGTGACAACTTTTCACATTGTCCTTTGGAACTACAAGAACGTTATTAATCCCAGAATTTATAAAAATAAAACATTGTTTTCCTATTTTACTTTTCTCTCTCCTTTTAAACCTAGATACATGATCTTGATTTTATTTGGAAGTTTTCTAAAAGCTCTTTCAAATGAAACAATTAGTATTAACATAAACCGCTTTAGACTTATTTTAAAAATGTAAAAAAAATAATTTTTTAGACATAAACATGCATTTAAAAAAATTTAAATAATTCACAATCAGAAATATGAACATATATAGAGCAAGAAAAAACTAGCTATATTATATGTGATTTTTTAGTTCATATCCCTTTGGGTTATGATCTTTAAAAAAATAACTTTCTATTTATTATATACTCGTAGAATTTCCTTTTTTGTTTCAAGGTTTGTGTTTATATTGGCAAATGAGGTGTTTTATAATTAAAATGCAATGATTCACAGAAACATTTGACAATAAACTGAAATAAATGAAGAAAACAGCAGGTATCCCATTGAGAAGCGCGCACACTGTGTTATAGCTGAAAATACAAATTCAGACCCTGTTTCTGGTTATTTTATAATTAATGTTCAGCAACAAGACCTGTACAGTAAAAGATAAAAGTAAATTCCCTTTAAGTTCATTCTGCACTGAAGCAACAGGTGTCTCAGTCTCCTGTCGTCTTTCTTTCAGTTTTCCAACAATGAAACGATTACTCCAAAATGGAAAAGTTAAATAGCTTGTACTTTGTCTGCACAAATCCCACCTAGAAGAGCTGGTTGAGTTTGTCAGAGCACAGAAACCATTGTTTAGTTCAGGTTTCTTAGCAACTAAAGCAACACAGAGCTTCAAGTGCCACAGGATTTGAGCTGCAGTCTTTCTCGGTGTAGTGCTACTTCTGAGTTATTTATTCTAAATATGGACTTTGTTTCGAGGAATAGTTTCTTCTGTGAACAAACAAAAAGGACTAGATTTATTTTCTCAGATAGGTTAATGCTGGCTCCATCATGCTCCTTTTCAGGAGTCAGTCTGTAAAGTTATTTGTTAGTTTTTGGAATAACAAGATTTGCATATTTCCATCCATTCATCTCATAACATTTAACTTTTTTTCTCTCACTTCCAGTTGCAAATGAAAACGTTGCGAACATACAGTCAGGACGCCAGAGAGGCGACAGGAGGCAGGAGCCGCAGTCAGGTCAATCTGCTCCTCGGTGCCGAACTCAGCAAGCTGCTGACGAGGAGCAGTCCACACCTCGGCGCCTTGGGTCACCCCTCGTTCTTCTCCCGCCACAACCCTCACCCACACAGGGTGAGGCACATTCAAGGTGAGTGCTGGATCGGAACAAATTAATCTGTTATTAAAATGCACATTGTGCGTCAAGACGGTTTGATAAACAAATCAACATTTCCATTCTCAATGTTTCCCTCGGTTACAACGTATGCTTTTTAATTAGTAAAAGCTTCAGATGCCTGAGATGTTTTGGACTTTTATCTGTAAACGTGAATATTTAGTTTGTCAAACTCAACAAGACCCTTTGTTTTCTTTAGAAGGGCAAAAAGGACAATATGATTTTTGCTTTTGTCTCTGTGTGTGTTTTTTTTAGTCCTTCATGTTAGCAAAATCTCACA
Organism: Kryptolebias marmoratus; assembly: GCF_001649575.2. Classification (NCBI taxonomy): domain Eukaryota; kingdom Metazoa; phylum Chordata; class Actinopteri; order Cyprinodontiformes; family Rivulidae; genus Kryptolebias; species Kryptolebias marmoratus. Next base: position 19,265,311 of record NC_051446.1, read on the forward strand.
TGAACCACTTAACAGATTTCAATGAAACTCTTAAAAAGTAATTACTAAATGCACATTTAAAACTGATTAAGATTTGGAGTCAACCACATTGAAGATGGCCGTCACATCTAAGCAATCTTAGCAAACACTAAAATGGCTATACATGAACTTTAAATGTAGATGTTGATTTAAATTCAGATACTTCTTTCTTTGATTTTTTTTTCAGAAAAAGTAATAATTAAGCAGAGAAGTCTCAGCTTTTGGTGAGATGCCAAAAGCAGCTGCTCAGGTGTCTCAAATAGCAGTATTACTTGAAAAGAGGGTTGTATTATTGACTGAGACGTAGACAGTATTGGTAGACCATTACTGCTTTTATTTCTTTAGAGTATCATTTTTTTATTGTCCGGCATGTCCAAGGCACTTCATCCTGTACTGTATGTGCTGGTATCATGTCACAACAGTTGAACCTTAGCCATTTTTTAAAGTCACTTTGTCTTTTTTTTTACTTTACTATTTTCAGTGTGAACGTGTTGTCTCTAATTAATTATTATATGTATAAAACCTGATTTTGATGGATGGAATAATGACCCACTTTTGACCCATTCACTCTCTCTTTCCTTCCTAAAACCCTTAACCCAAACCCTTCTTTCATTTTTATTTTAAATTGACATGTTTAGGTCCCTGTGAGCTGTTCACTCTCATTTGTCTTTAAGCTTCATTTTGGTTGTTCTTCATGCTGTTTTATCAATGGAGAAGCAAATGGAGACAACATTAGAGAAAATAAAAGCAGCAGTAAATCAAATAAGAAGAGGCTAAAGCTCGTCCTCAGATTGATGTTCTGTTTATTATGACATCCCATGGTGTCAGTGGAATAAATGTGGTCTGTTTCTTTTCTCCGCAGGGCTCAATGGTAGGCCCATTTGCACGGTGAAAGATGATTGGTTTGTCACCTCGTCATTATTTCCTCACCCTCTTCTCAAAAGCAACGTCTTTAGAAAATCAGCCAAGTCAGCTCTGGGCTTCCCATTTGGTCACAATTTTTATGGAGCCAATGGAAACAAAAACAAATCAGGTATGTTAGCATATGTGCATACGAATAATCTCATTTATATTGCTGTGCTTTCATGTTTTGTTTTTTTTTTTCCCCCTTTAAAATTCACAGCACTATTTTCAGAGGCCTGGAGGGATGAACTCAAAGAACTCGCTGTAAAAGTTAGTCTGTCACCTCAAACCCAAAAGAAGAAAAATGAGGTATTTATAATGCAGTGTGTGTTGAAATCTGAACTACAGCCAAGGTTTGTTGGCACAGAGACAAACCTTTGTACTTGAAAATTCCAATCAACCCAAATAAACTGTCTCCACTCTTTTTTTTATCTAAATGTCTACCTCCTCAGCTAAAAGACATTAAAGTTGAGCATCAGTAATATCTGACATACTGTAGCCTACAGACATTATATGAAGAGGAAATACCTTGACTAAGGATATTCAAGGGCTCACATGTGGATGAATTAAATCTGGCTAAAAAACAACAACAAATATCATCATATGCTGTACATTACTCCTTGCAGCATGAATTTAACACAAACCTGAAGTCAGAGAAATGCAGGTGTGACAAATTACGCTGAAGTCATGTTTATACTAAAATAATGTAGCCACTTTTCAAAAATCATCAGTATGCTGGCAGCTGTTTTGAGCATCTTGTTAGCATGCTAATGTTAGTGTTTGTCATTCAGAACACATATTCTGAGCACCGGCACATCTCGCATGATCTTGCAATATTGCGTGAGATTCTACATATCGTTAATTAAAAGGTTTGATCAAAATGGCTACAACTCTGTCCCGTCTCATTATGAGATGATTTTGGTTTAAATCTCTGACATAAAAGGCAACGGACATATATATTCATTCATTGAATGCTAAGCTTTTAATTAACTCATTTGTTTTCATCCCTATCTAGTTTAAAAGAAATGTTATGCATTGTGTTCAAGGTTCAGCCAGAGGAGGAACTTGTTCGTCGAAAGACTCAATATTCATCTGAAACTGGAAGAATCATCCCTCGATCCTCCACATCCTGCCAGCACAAACACCAGCACCGGAAGTATCCTCAGCCTTTCCACGATCAAGAGCTCATGGTGAAGTACTGCTTCAGAAAGCTTTAATTTATTTATACCTGTTGCAGTAAATTAGTCTAAATATGTCACTGATATAAAATATCTCATTTTAGAGAAAAAGTGCCAAACAAAAGCAAAACTCCAGCATGACAGAATGTCTTGCAAACAGATATTAAAACCATGGTTACGCTTCAGTTGCTCTGTTCCTGGAAAACACCCTGCAGTGAAGCTTTGAATGTCACCAAGAATTTGGACGAAGTCACTAATAGGTTTATTCTGATGTGGTTTTACAAAGTACTGTTTTGATGGTCCGTTGCTTTCTTGTTAGGTTTTGGAGCTCCTTTGTCAGATCCTGCAGACAGACTCTCTGTCAGCCGTGCAGCAGTGGCTTCTGCTCGCAGGTCAAAGAGGTAAAAAGTCTAAATCTGAATAGATACTATTTTTACTTTTTATCATAAGCATGTAGTCTCCAAACTTTGTGATTAAAAAATAAATAAATCAAATAAAAGAGTTTGCCAAATGAATTGACAGAGAAAGAGCTGGTGATGGGAATGATCAGACAAGCTCTGGATGGTGCCGACCTCTCAGGCCGTAACAGGCAGAGCCTCCATGTTTTCCATCCTGGTGCGTCTCCACCTGCAGACGCTCCATCAGTCGACCAGCCGTGGAGAAAAGCACAGAGAACAAGGTCCGGGTGATGTCGCCCACTTTCATTAGGATCAAATATTCATTCCGAACATGTTGAAAGCTTTCATATTCGTTTTTACAACCACAGTGCATACAAAGCAAATCCAACTTGCAGCAATGAAAAACCAGGTAACTAACAAGCTTCATACATTTTTTTTTTGTAATCTTTTAGGTGGGAATAGCCCTGAACAGCCTTTGCTCCTTTTCATTGCCCCCTGGAGTATTTTTTAATGTAGATATCCTCCATTTGCTTTCACCTCTGTGTTTCTGAACTGAAAGCTCTCTCCCTCCCCTCCTCTCTCTCGACACAGAATATTCCATTTTATCAAGCAAGACTCTTTTCTTTGCTTCCGGGATGAATTTCTGATGACACAGGAGGGGGGTCCTGAAACTTATTAAAATTCTCCAGCTAGCCTTTCTTTGGACATTCTCTTTTTTTTACTGTAAATTTGACCTTAATATTTCATTCTTTGTGGTTTTATCGTGAATAGATCTATTTCACCAAGGAAGAACACTAATTTGCTCTTTGAAGCAGCTATTAAAGATAAAAAGTGGGGGAAATAAAAGCATTCTGTATGTAATTTAAAAGTCTAGTATATAATGTGGGTTCAGATTTGCTTTTCAACATTGCTTTTTTTGTTTGCAGTGAGGAAAGAAGGTGCAGAGATCCTTGAAATCCATGCAGGAACTCCTGAAGAACACCCTTGAGATCCTCCAGGCCAGTACAAAGGGATCACATAGAACTGTTTTCATTATTATGACAACATAAATATGGTTTCTTTCTTGTCATTATTAGTTCTGTTGTAGCTCCAGGGAGACACATGACCTGATTCATCAGACACAGCCCTGACCTGACAAGTGAAACAGTTAAGGAGAAAAACGTTTGAAGAAGACAGACTACTGCTCAAAGCCTTTTTCATTTTCAGACAGAATGACAATTACATGACTTAACACATGGTAAAAATGTAACATTCACCGAGTTCAGTTTCCTCTTTTGATGCTTTCCTTTAACTTAAGGTTCATGAGTTTTTTCTTTTACACAGTAGACATGAAATTGAATGGCTACACTGACGATATTTCTCTTTTTCTGATTATATATATATATATATATATATATATATATATATATATATATATATATATAAACAATCTAAAAAAAGCTCTCCGCATGCCTACAAACTTTGCAATCTTCGACCAACAGTCTTTTTCAATAAAGGCCAGGAACAAATGTGCTACATTTCCACTGCACTCCTACAAACACAATCAATTTCTGATAGGAAAAAGCTGCTCTAAGTGCTTCCTGATGGTTTTGGAGACTGGAGAGTTCCTGCACTCATGCAGCTGTGCGACAGCCACCCTGTGATTGGTGGACAAGTTAAATTAGGTTGATAAAAACTGGGCTACACCGATGGTTCATCCTCTGTGCTTTGTTTGTGATTATTATAATGTGATTATTATATTTCTAATGGTAGTTGTGTTTGTACATACAATCCATAATCTTGCGCTTACATTGTTTGGATCAATCAGTTACATCATCTGAAGCACTCCCTACAGTCAAGGTGTAAATGAAGATGGATCTAATCAGAGCACAAATGACCCCATTATGTATAATTATGGTCACAGAAAAGCTGGTTTACAAAGACTTCCAGCAACTATATGAGGTATTTGAGGTGGCAGGAGTCAGTGTTTTAGTTTCTTTCATCTTCTGAACAACAAATATTAACTATAACTGTTGGCAAGATTATTCACATCTTGTTTTTGTTCATATTTACTACTACTTTACTTCTGGAGGCAAAATTAAACAAAATGTCTTTAGGAAAAAAGGAAGGGTAGAACTCGAAATATAGGAAAAAGTTCAAAAAGTGTATTTTTTACGGAGGAAAAAAAGCTTTAAGTATAATTTACTACATTGTAAATATCAAATTTAACGGCAAACATGGAGCAAAAAGATTAGAGGGAATCCAACACAAGGATATATTAAAAATGTTTTCTCACCTGGTTTCTCTAGAAAACATTTGGATATGAAAGTATTTATCAGGTGTTTAGATATTTTCATTAGTGATTTCAAATACAATACAGAATGATGTTCAAAGAAAATCTGCTGAGTAAAAACCGTGAAACTTAAACCAACTCTCAAACTCAGAAGTAGAACTCAGCTCATGTTGATCAAATGTAGGGATTTCTTAGCTGCTGAAGTAAATCATGTTTTCTTGTCACTTAAACTGGAAGAAGGGCAAATTTGGTGTGTTTCATTGTTTTGATTTGTAAAAGTGCTGCCATACTTGCAGCTTGTTCTTGTACTACCGTAAAAGAACTTTACATTAATCTGATTTCTTTTATTCTTGTTAGGATTTACAGTTTTTAGAAGATTTATTCATAATGTAGACTGTGTAATGAATGATTTCATTCGTTGTTTGCATGTTTAACCAAGAAAGTGAATACAATAAAATGGATTTTTAATTTTTAATTTTTTTTGTAGGGAGAATAAATGCCAAAGTCAAGACTTCAAAAGTTTTATTCTGTGTGCAATTCCAAGATCAAAACGTCAGACAAACAAAATCAAAATGTGTATAATTTTCTCTTTTATGAGAATTAAAAGATGAAAAACTGCTGGTTCTTGCAGAGAAAATATCTTACAACAAATTTAAACTGGATAAAATCCACAAAACTGAAAGAAATGGGTTTGAAATATTAAACATTTATAATACGCTGTTAATTTGTGCTGTAAATGTTTACCATCATATCAGTTTACCTTCATTGCAGTGGCTTCAGAAAAGCAATGTCTTCTTTAGAATATTCTTATTTTACAGAAGGATTTCTGAAAAAAAGGCAAAGTTAAAAAAGCAGGAAAACTGTGTGAGCCTGATAAAGCAGCTAAAAAATATAGCTCAGTTACCTGAATGGAGCTTTTTCTACAGCCGGTTTTTAGTATTTTACTTCCCTCAGTCGCTCCATTAAATTATTTAATTAATTAGTTAGACTTTTCTCTATGTGACAGAAAACCTAATTGGTTCAGTGAGATGTGCAGAAATACCTACTTCCCAGCCACCTGATGAGTGGACTGACGTCAAGCCGAGAAGTGACAGATGGTTGTGCGTTATCTGCAAACGTGTTCTCAGAGAACCGAAATGCCAGATCACTCAACTTTTTAACTGAGGGGAAGAATAGCTCACCTTTAGAGTGTTTAATGGAGCAGGAAACACTGTGACATTTTATTACTCTGTTAGACAGAAAATCACTTATTCCTTTGTAATAAATTCTTGTGCAAATTAGAGTTAAAACAAAAAAAAAAACACAAATGCCTTTTCATTCATAAATTACCACACTACCACACCACATTTTAGCTCAATATCTGTAAACCTGACTAAGTTATCATCTTTTTGCTTTACTGTGGCAACCATTTTGAATCAGGCAGTGTTGCCTAAAAGGGAATGATGTTGACTTTAAGACATCATCTTTTAACCACATCAGGAATGAAAGTGCCAAAATAAATACTAGCTATAAAAACATATATATATAAACAATATGTGGCAAAAAACAAACAAAAAATACATATAAAAGAATAAATTTTACATCCAAAGTAAATTTAATGGTGTAGAATTATTAATAAACCATTTTTTGTATTATTCAAAATTGATTTTATGTGTGCAAATAAACCCCTGCATTTAATTTAATTTTTACTGTATTGTGATCCCTCTTACAGTTTTTTCTGTGCCTACTTTGTGAACTTATTTATGTTCACAGGAGTAATTAAATTGATTTAGCTTTTCAAACTTTCCTCTTCTGTGGTTCTCACCTACACTGTTTGGACGCTGCATTGGTTTTTATAATGCTTGAGGCCAATCCATGAGGAAAAACTTTGACTGATAGCAGTTAAGCTACAGCAAAAGATATGAATATGTCAACATGTTTAATTGATCCCGCCTATAATGTTTTTGTTCAACACAAAAGCTGCATTTGTTAACGTGAAATGTTATAGAAGAATACTGGAAGCTTTGAGTCAGAGTTCAGCTCCTGATTTGCCAGTGATATTGATGATGTGTCCACATTTCCTTCATTATCTCATCCCAATGCAATGATTTGCTGGAAATCTGTGGGCTTTGACATTTATGCAGGTACCACCCACTTAAACATAGTTCTAGATTGAGCAGACATCCCATCAAGGCAGCAACCATTCAAAGGCAGCAGAAAGATGTGCTTCAGCAGCACAAAAATGCCTGGAATTGCACAGCAATAAGCCCAGTCCACCAAGGCCCTGAAACCCACAGGACAGCCAACATCCATGGAAACTCAGAGAACAAAATATCTAACGCTGGTTTGAAAGATTTTAACTGATGCTTTTAATGTTGAGCCTGATTATTACTTCCAATTTATTTCCAAATACATGGCATTTACTGTGTCTATATTAGCCTTGGTTTTCTGTTGAAAAAATAAATGAAAAAGTCTTGTTTCTGAAGTAAAAGAAAAAATCATGATCAGATTCAGACCTGTGCAGATGCCATTTTTGAATTAAAGCTTTGATGAAAAAAAAAGGATATTCAAAGGAAAAAAAATAACAACAACCTTTTAGTATCTCCGTGGATTTTAGATTTTTTTTTTTACTTACATGCATTTTCTTCACCCTCGTGTTTAGCACACAACAATGACCTTTAACCCCTAATGGGTGGCAGATTTCCTCTCCCTAATGTGTGTAGGTGTGTTTGACTTGTTTAATAAGAGACTCAACAAAAATGAAAGCAGTGTAGACTGATCTGCTAATGGCATACACATGAAAAACAGCACATAAGGTAAAAGAAAATCAGAGATGGACTCTTAATAAAAATAATGCCCATTGAAGTTTGGGTGATAGCATATACTGTCTTTATACACCGAAACTAAAAATCACCATCTTCAAACAAATAGGTAAAAGCCTCCTACTGAAAGAGTACTGCAATGACTAAATGCTAAAGTTGTCTAACCCTGACTCGTGCAATGCTAATCTTTTTATTCCCTAACATGACAAAAGACACATGCTTCAGTCATGGAGAAGCTGAAACTGTGCTAAAAGGATCAAATCCATATTGTGCATTAAAACAAGAAAAAAATACTAGGATTATAAAACTAATACTCATTTAATGCAATATCGAAACCTGAAAAGATAGTGGTTGACCAAGACTTTCAGAGAAGAAATGTGGGTAAAACACAGTCAAGTGCAGCAGTTGGAGAATATTAACATCACATGAAATCAAATGAAACTATCTAAACCTTGAGGTTCATGGGAGTGTTTAAAACTGAGAGCATTTCCATACAAGAAACATGAAGAAAACTTAAGTTATATCGGGACAGGATCAGGTTTAGCCATGCTAAATAAAAAATGAGCTCAAGGGATTCCCTGAATATTCAAAATGACCAGATTCCTTCCAACAGAACAACCTCCAAAACACACACAAAAAATAAAGTTCAAAAATAAATTTAAAATCTGCAATATAAACACAAAGAGCCACAAAACAAGTACAAGGCAATTAAAAATATCATTTCTGTTTTGCAGTTTCTTTGTCATTCTGACTTACAATTTGGTCAACAAATACTTTATCACATAAAGAATTGTGTCCAGTGGATAAATGGACTGTACTTATATAACGCCTTGAAAATCCAAAGAATACCAAATATATACTGAGCTACAACCAACGCAAAGTGAAAAATAAATTCAGAAATAAAGGATTTATAAATGAATTATTTAAACAATGTTATTGTTTATGTACTAACATGTTTTGTAAATTGCTGAGCTTTGTTGAGTCTTTTAAAGGATTGGAATACATGATGAACTTTTATTTTTGCTGCTACAATAGCAGATGCTGTTGTTACTGTCATGTTTAACATTTAGACGGAAATGCCCAATCATTGCTCTTTGGAGAGGAGCTAAAGAAAGATGATGAGTCATCGGAGTAAAATGATGTACAGATCCACTTTACTTGTGAAAGCTTGATTCACTGTGTATTTTTATACACCAACACTATTCATTTTCTCCTTTCCTGTTTGTGTATTCCTTGTATTGGGAAATGGGTATGACTTGTACAGTTTAAATGCATGTCTCGCCTTAAGGACATAAAATTAATTTGTATTCAGTTAATATGTCCTCCATACACAAATGGACTTATGTGCTATGATTTAGAATGCAACTTTGAAAGAGTTTTGTGTTAAAAAATGAAAAAACTATTGACAAAAAATTGTGAGTGATAATGTAGTTTTGCAGCACTTGACCAGCTCTTAATAAAAAGTAATTTTCTATGACAGTTTTGAACGGAGACGTTCTTTATTCTTCGAAGCATTAAAACTAAAACGAAGGCCGGATTTCAGGTATCAGAGGTCATTCATGCTATTTTCAAACAGGCTCTTTCCCAATGATGCGACCCCAGTTTGAGTTTAGCCGGACAGGTCGGCAGGTGAAGTTCAACATTTACGTCACAAATCCTTCCCACAAGGACACCTGTTGGCTTTTGGTGATAAGAGGCAGCTGTTTGTTGGCGCTCTATCAGCAACACTTTCTGCAGGGCAGCATTGAGACAAGAGGGAGGAACTGGGCCCTTTACCAAATATTTTAAAGATATGACAGTGACCCTTCTCTTACGCAAGCACAGTCAGGAAACAAGAACTTCACTCATGTAACTTGTGAAGGAGGTGGAAGCCGTCCTAAAACAGAGGGTGAAAGAGAAATTAGATGTTTTTTCTGTGCAAATTAAACTAAACAATGCAAACTTAAATAAAAAGGGGGCTAATTCAAAAGGACATGAACTGCTTGAAAAAGCTGTACAATGATACAGAGATTACATAAAACTGACATGATTTGTAGCTATTTTTTGTAAGGTTTTGGTTTTGTTCTTCTTCCTAGTTGTGTTTTGGTCCTAGTTGATCAAACTACACACTTTTTTTCTGTTCTATGATCACTTCCTTAATGCATATTTCTAGTTTGGGCTCATTCATGACTGGACCTGTGCTTGTGCTCAGCCCAGCTTACTGTATGTCTAGTTTTATTCACAGATCTAATACCTGTATTTTAATTGTTTATTTTCCCTGAAACATTGGATGTCATAACCTACCTGCCCCCAGTGTATTGCTCACCTGCTTTTGCTTTTTCTCAACTTTTCTATGACCAAAAACTTGATTATTGTTTTCTTCTTATTATTTTTTTTAATCAAATTTGACTAAGGCCTAGGAAGTTCAACAAAAAGGATCTGGCACCAGTGAATGGATGAATGCATCATGAAACTATTTTTTGTTTTGGGGTCAGGGTTATTACTAGAGATGTGATGTTCACAAATGATCCAAATCTTTTAAATTTCTCTTTAAGATGAATGAAAGGGAGCCAGATTGCAGGCAGTAGAGTCATTTATGTTACTTCTTGTTTTCCCCCTTAGTTGCAGACACACATGCTCTTCCTTTGCTGTTCTACTGAGACGAAGAACAGGCAACAGAAGGGGCATGGAGTTGTTATAGTTGGTGAACATGGCTCTGGAGGATATTGGGGTTGCAGGCTTGACAAGTCACGTGGTACGTATGTCACTACGCATGGCTGTGCAGTCTTTTGAACGGCTCTTTGAATGTAAGATCTGCAAGATCCGGATCCCTTTTAAGATCCATAAATCCCATCTCTAGTTAATACTGACACTATAAACACCCCGACCCATTTGTCTAACTTTCCATCTATCTTCTGCTGCTTATCTGTGGTTAGGTCTCTGAAGCAACACATGTAGGAGGGAAACTGAGACATCCCTTTTCCCTGCAGCATCCTTGGGAATCCCAATGCATTCCTTGGCCATCTCCCACTACATCCTAACATCACTCATGAGCAAGACTTCCAGATACTTGAACTCCTCTGCTTGAGGCCAAGACTCACCCGGAGGGAGCATTCCACTTTTTTCCAGTTGGAAACCATGGCCTCAGACATAGAGGAGCTGACTCTCATCCCAGCCCCAGCAGAAAACGGTTGTGGAGAAAGCAAAAGAATGGATGAACAGAAGAATGTATTTAATAAGTAATCCAAAATTTATCATTCTTTTTACAAAGCCGTATCATTAGATTAATATTATATACATATATATTATATAGATTGTCACCCATTCTTAGGAAGCATTCTGCAGGTGTTTATGGATATCCGCGTCATGCCACAGGTTCTTTGTCTGACTGTAAAGACTGAACTTTACAATTATAATCTATATTGCTGTGTTGCTTTAACATTATGCTTAGGGTGATTGTTATCCATCCCCGTTTCATTTCTCAGGAAGAGTCTAACAGATTTTCCTCAACCTGTGTCTTTATTTTTAATGTTCTGAAATTCTGAGCAAATTTCCAGGCCTTTTAAAAAGAAATATGCCAACAGGATGATACTGCCAACATCTATGCTTTCGCTATGGAGATTCTGATTAGATGTGCTGGGTTGGAACATGCAACACATGATCAAGTAGTTGGGCAAAATGAGCATTGAATTTGCATTCAAAAACAATACTGTTTGATTCACAGACCACCACCATCCCCCACCACCCACCCAAAAAAAAAAAAACCTCACACTGTGTCTTTTGTACAGTTTTTCCCCCTGCCTTGAATCCAATCATCTGTTTTGGTTATTAAAACTCTTGTCAAGCATGGCCTTCATGGACAGAATCCAGAACTGGTCCTATCTTTTCCCTCTGGCTCTTATCTCCTTCGAAAGTCCTTCACAAGTGGTATAAAGATGCGAGCAGGTCTCCTGATTCTTTGCTGTCACTGTTGAAGACAGACAACATGCTGCCTGCTGTAGCAAAGCTCTGCTGTGGAATCTCCTACCCACACCTCAGGAGTATGGCAGGTAAACACAAGTACACAGTTTGACAGAGGGTGTTTCTCTTTCTTTATAGCAGATCCTGCATACTGATTGGGATTTTTCTTTCAACTGTGCAGGACTTCAGCGCACAGCTGTAGCAGTGATAGGCCAGGAGATCGCACACCTGAAGCAATGGGGACGAATCCAACATCTCATGGGAATACATGCTGGTGAGAAAATATAGTCCTGTTTGTGTTACAATGGGTTTTGGAAAGCACATGTTGAGCTTTTACTAAGAGGAGTTGCTTGCAGAACCTAAACAAGAAAATTCCAAGTCTGCAAATGAAGAGCAGCTGTTCTATATTCAACACGGCCAAGAAGCAATGAGAAAAGCTCTCAGTATGCTGGAGGACAGAGAAGGGTGGAAGGTCGAGATCAAAGAGGTAACTCTTTCTTTGTATCTTTATTGTTTCACTCGCTGTAAAATGAGTCAGACCTATATATAACCGTTAGACAACATTGCTCCTCTTCAGAGCAATGGGGATGTGATCTGCAGCAAAGTGATCCCAGGGTCCAGGACGGTGTTCAGGTTGGAGGCGGTCTTGGAGGCCAGTGTGGATGAGCTCTATGACCTCTTGTTTGTCAGAGTTGAAGAGATGCCCCGATGGAACCCAAGCATAAAACATATCAAAGTGAGTGAATGACCATATGAAACATGTGCTCCAGTTGCCATAGATGATAATTGGAGCACCTGTTTCATTAGATGGACTATACTGTGTTTTCTTTTTCCAACCCTGTTAGAAGTTAGAACTGAGCTCATTCAGTATTTCTGATCACAGCAAGTTCACTCGTCAAAATTGAATGTATCCGCAATTGCTAAAAAAAATGAAAAAATAAAGACACTAGGCTGCATGTTGCTCCGTTTTGCAGGTTGCTCTTTGAATTTAGATAAAACAGATGTGGCTCTAATTTGTGTTTCTTGCAGGTTCTGAAACAAGTTGGGCCTGAAACTGTTGTGACTCACGAGGTTTCAGCTGAGATGGCGGGGAATCTGATTGGCCAGAGGGATTTCCTGACTGTCAGACACAGCTGCAAACAAAAATTTGGAGTTTATCTTGGAGGAGCTGCGATTCAGCTGGAGTCATTCCCACCTCAGGCGGGCTTTGTGAGGTATGAGATCACCTGCTGAGCTTACAGATTTGAACAGGCAAACACCATGAGTCATAAATCATTCAGTGCAAAACTATTCTCAAACGTTCTATCAGACCTACTATGTTACAGCCCTTGAGTTGACAACAAAAAGAAACAAGTGTTTAAGGTTGCTCAGACATTTTCATTTGACCTGACAATCTCCATGCACAGACCCTAAATGTTTCTGCTGACCTGTTTTATGTCCAACAAACGTATAAAGGCAATGATGTTTTGCCTGCACACACATGTATGTGTGCATGTAAATGTTTTTACCAAAACATTTTATCAACCCTATTACAGATTTAAATGAAACTCTCAGAATGGATGTACATCTACAACTGATTAACCATTGGAGTTAATCCAAATTCAAATGGCCACCACAGCTAAGAGGCATTATCAAATGTAAAAATGTCTGTAACTTAGTTAGTTTTGCAGATATTGAGCTAAACTTTGATGTGGAAGTAGCCAAGAGTCATTCATACATACTCTAAAAGCTAACACATGATGCAACACTACACTATTTTGACTAACATTATACATAAAAGTACATTTAAGGTTTAACTAAAACAGCTATAATTCTGCCATTTCTCAAGATGATCTTATTCTGGTATGAAAGATAATGGGCAATATGCATTCCTTCATAGAATGCTGGGTCCTTAATTTGCCACAATTTTAGTGGAATTCAGCAGAGTGTGCACAGCAGCTAATCGTTGACATGATCCTGTTCATTTGGTATCAACAAAAAACATTAATACATTATATTCAACAAGTATAATCTTGTTTTCTTTCTTCATTCTGTTTGTTGGCAGCAAATGCAGCTTAAGTTTATAACTAAAAGTTTGAGAAGGTTTGAAAGAAACAGACAATATACAGCTCATGAGACAAGTGAAAACTTTATTTAATGCTAAAGTTAGATTTTCTTAAATCTCTGCAGAGCTGAGGATGGACCAACCTGCATCGTCATCCGGCCTCTGGACAAGGACGCAACAAAAAGCAGCTTCACATGGCTTCTTAACGTGGACATAAAGGTAACTTCAGAAGCATTTCATTTTGTCACAAATAACACAAAAAGCTTTAATGTGTACAGAGTCGCTTTATCTCAGTGAACAAGTTTGCTTCAGAAAGGAACATGATTATTTCTGACAAACAGCAAATTTCTCACATTAAGCAACATCTACCATGCATAATAAACAATTATTAAACAACAAAAAATATTGTTTTAGTAAGGAAGAATGCTGAAATGATATGGGTTTTGATTTGGATAAGGCAAAGTCGAATTTCAGTCTAGATACTTCAAACAGGGAACTCCTTTTCAAATCCTGACGGGTAAACCTGAAGGACCCTGTTCATATTTTCCCACAATAAAACCTAGACGCCTCGAGTCACCGGGATGTGGAATGCACATTTTTGAGATAAGTGGTGGCTACAAGATAAAAATAGGCACATCTGAGTATGCTGGTGACAGAGATATGAGATCAGACAAGAAAAGGCCAAGGATGCTGGGGGTGGGGGGCACGTAACACGTAGTTGATGTGGAAAGGAAGCTGCGTAATTTAGAAAAAAAAGGATTCGATTTTTTATTGCTTGTCTGTTAAGATAAATTTATGTCTCTATTATTTATTGTAAAGTGGCCATGCTAAGCAATTAATGGCGCTTTGGTGCCCTCTTTTCTTTTACAATCATTAAATGGGATTCAGGGCTTGGAGAGAAAACTTGTTAGCAGATCCTCTTGGAACAATTTGTAAAATCTTTAGTCTCTTTAAAGAACCATATTTGCACATGAACGGCACCTTTGTCATTTAAAACCAGCGGAGGATCCATCCTCCTCTGTTTAGCAAGACTAATGCTCAACAGAATTACAATCCATGTCTGTAACAAAGATAACTTTCTTCACAGGGCTGGCTGCCTAAGTCTATTGTCAATCAGGCTTTGCCTCAAGCACAACTGGATTTCACACGTCACCTTCGCAGACATCTCAGCCTGAGATGAACTGAATTGTTCTGACGGCCACACTACAGCGGCACCTTGTCATCGCTCACAGAGGAAGAATGGGAGACGGGGGCACGGTGACAGACTGGCTGCACGGCGCAGGGCTACCCTTTTGGAGAGACAAGCTGACCAGGAAGAGATGCTCAACTTAAAGGAGAGCCAGCCAGGACCAGTGCCAGCCTGGCAGAAGGAAGCTGGCTTACAATAGGAAAAATTATCACATCGTGCCACTTAAACCTCATCAAGAGTTCCTGTTTGAGAGTCATCACTTGTCTCTTGATATGACGACCTGTATATGACCAGATAAAATTAATAAAGTGTTTAAATGTGCTTAGACTGATTTATTTTAATCCGTGCTCATATGAATAGCTTGAATACATTAATACATACAGCAAGTGGCTTCTCTTAATTAAAATACAGCAACTTTGTGTGAATTATGTAGATAAAACTAATCTCCTAATCAGAGGAGTTCTGCACAGTAAGAAAGACACCAAATTTCAATATAACATTAGTAAAAGCAGCTCAGTGGAGGGCACAGAAATAATGAGAATCTTTGTTCTTTCAAACGTATTTTACTTCGCTCACCATACCACTTAGAAATTCAATAAATATTATCATTTAAAGCTTCCATTCATGTCTGTATATACAAGAACTATACAATGAACATAATGAAACTTTTTAACAGGAAGCAGGAACTGTGTAACAGAATGACCAGTCAAACTCTGAAGCTTTTAGGCTTATACTTTTTTTTTTTTTTTTCCAATCGCAACTTTCATAACTTCAAATTTACACTATATACATGATCTGGAAACTGAATGAGTTAAAAAATATCCTAAACTGTTTTTTTCTTTCAGATTTTGTTTTTTTCTCTCCAGTTTTTAAAACATTAGGTGACAAACACTGACAAAAAAAGACAAAGGCCATGCTACAGTACATAAGGGGTTGGCTTGCAAACAGACTTAATTTTTTTTTATTTACCAGTGAGGATATTCACTGTTGTGTTAGATTTTGACAATAAAAAAGAGCACCAGAGACAGAGAAGCCATGAAGCTCCCTGCCAGGAGCGATGACCATTAAAACCATCAGTGTGCAACTAGACAAGATTACAGACTTTTCAAGTGCCTCGTTGTAATCAGTTACAAACTATTGCGAAATTACATATAAATGCGGCTTGTATAAGTGGGACATTTTCAAATCTTATAGCATATGTTCAATAACTTGGCTGACTGAAAGGAAGGGAAACAATAAATATGAAGCAAGCTGCCATCTGGTTTTGTTTTGCATTAAGATTAGACATATGGGACTAAAAATGTACAATTGTACCACAATCTTGCAGTTAATTGGCTGTAATGGTCTAAACACAAGAGAAAATAATGTGTAAAGGTGAACACAATAGTGTTAAAAAACTAATTAGACAGCCTTAAATAACTCTTATTGTGCTAATATAAGATAATCAACAAAATTCTAATAATTAATGACTAAAAAGCAAATGGAAAAGCAGAAAAATTTAAATAAAACAATGTATTTGGTAACACTTCTTGCACCTGAAACTCTTTGTTTTACCCACCATCTCATATAAAAAAAAAAACCTTCCGATTAGTCAAACTGCTATAAGAAGTAATATGTTATAAAGAAGTAACCTTGTGGTTGTTGTCGTGTGAGATAACCAGCCTGTCTGTGGGTTTTATGATTTGATTTTGGAGTCACTTTGCTTGCACCATTTTAGTTTTAAATTTCAGAGCCAATTCTTATTTGGAGTTTGCAAGTGAAATAATCAGAATCAGAGAAAAAGAAAAAGAAAAAAAAAATTATGTTAAATATATTACTAGGGAAAGTCAAGAGTAAAAGGGAACTACAACAAAATTATTTCTTGTGTTTAGGCTGGAAAAAGGATAATGCAATTTTATTTTAATAAACAAAGTCTGCAAATGATTTATGAAGCCAAACAAGGTCAAGGTCAATAACTGGTCCAGTGGCACACTGAAGAATGTTTAGTGATCACCTCCATGTTCACAATCCAAGTTCAATAGTAGTTCTAATGCACTTGAAAAACAACAACAACAAAAAAAAAAACAGGCTTACACAACTGTACACAGATAAAGACATGAATGTAGCTATGCAGTCATCACATTTTGAACAAATCTCTTAGTCTGTTTAGTTTACAGCACCTTTGTTTTGACAACTTCTGTTTCATATTTTAAGCACACGTAACGCTCCAGAGTTTTGACGAGGTAATCATCACTGGGCTTGTCTGGGTTCACTGGCATGGAGAAAACATGCTGAAAATAATTCAAATTAAAAAAAAAAAATATCTGCAGAAAAACAGACGAGTGAGCTGATTTTTGAGACAGTCCTACTGCAGTCTCGGTCACTGTTCAGTTCTGAGCTGCCGCGGTTCTGTGCCTTAAGTCCCTCTCTGATCCTAAACTGTCCCTTCTTGAGCTGGCAGCGACGGGGCCTAAAGTGCTCTTTGGACTGTGCTCTTTGGTTGCACCTCCGTTAGAGTCTGCTGTGGGCCAC
The DNA here is from genome assembly GCF_001649575.2 of Kryptolebias marmoratus. NCBI lineage: Eukaryota > Metazoa > Chordata > Actinopteri > Cyprinodontiformes > Rivulidae > Kryptolebias > Kryptolebias marmoratus. The sequence goes on from NC_051446.1 coordinate 19,282,564, forward strand.
GATGGCCCTGGAGGTAGACGAGTCTTCACATCAGAATCTCTCCTCTGATCAGTTGGATCGGAGTCGGTAGCTGGATGCAGGAGCTGAACAGCCTCGGTCGGTGATGGCGTTTGAGCCGCGGCTGCCGCGGTTGGTGCAAAGATGGTGGAAAACAGTCGTCGTCTTATGGCTCTAGTGGTTTGTGGCAGGGACTGGGCTGTGGTCGCTAGCCACCAAGCCTTGGGTGAGGCAGAATGAATGAGAGTGGAGGTTTTAGGTTCTGTGTTGGGCACATCTGGAACATCTGTAGTAAAATCTTCCCTCTTGTTGCACGACTCACAACAAAGTTTATAATATCCAGGAATGGAACAGTAACGAGCAAGGACTTCCATTTGACAGAAAATCGATTTATCCCCCAGACATGGCTCATCTAGTGACAACAAAAGACAGAAAATTGAGCAGTTAAAACATTATTTTTTTAGCTTTGCGTCACCATGACTTTTTTTCTTCTTCTTTGTAATCACAAATCGACTTACTGAAAGAGATTTTCTGGACAGGATTTTCAGGAACCTTTTCATATAAATCTTCGTCGTTCATTGTAGAATTTTCAGCTTGGACAATGAGTGAGGAAAATTCTAATCCTGAAGCGTAAAACAAAGAGAAAAAAAAGGAAAGATTTTTTAAAACTAAGAAATCTCCAACAATTTGTTTCCTCTAGTAAAAGTATATATTTATATATATATATATATATATATATGTGAAGCCATAAAAAGGCCATAGCACACAGCCTATATTACATCTTTGTGTTTTTGACAACAAACCAAAGAGGACTTGATTATTTATTACCAGTCTAGAGAAACAGGAAGAAATGTTCACTTTGAGCTCTTTAAAAAGCAACACAACAAAACCTGCAGGAGGTCATCATTGGAGGAATGTTTTGACGCACGAGCTTAAATATCCTGTCTGATTTTTTTTTCTGCCTACTGAATATATCAAAGCCCAAGAGCATTTTGAACAACCCGAGTGAGTCATCTCGCAAACAGAAAATCACATCTAATAACAGGGCTCTCTATACATTTCAATAAATATAGCCAAAACAGGTGCCTCTTAATTCGAGAATAGCGGATTTCCGGACAATAAGAGTGCTGGTACACAGTGATTTAATTTGTAGTGCTTTCCTGAATAAACCAAAGTTTCAACTCTGTGCTTTAAAACATTCTAAAATATCTTCTCTATTTTCTCATTTATGCTTCAGTTAAATGCAGCCTTGATGTGAGAGACAGATGAACAGAAATTGCTACATGACAGATCCTTTGTTCTTTAGGTATTTGTGAGAATTCACAGCAAACCTCTTCTATGCTGTTTTCTGTTTGCTTTCCTCCAACTCTTTATTGTTACGTCCACATTCTCGCAATATTCTCATAAAAAATAATAATATTTGACATTAAGTAAACCATAACTGTTATTCATGCCATGCTATGCTAAACTAAAAACAGTTATTTCCATTTTCTATCATATCCTAACCTCTCGGGTGCCAGTGCAGACTGTTTCAAGTCATGTTTAACTCGTCCCACTCAGAGTGTCCAGCTGTGAGAAGCAACATGTGTGCAGACGGTCTTATTTCTCTGATATTACACAGTTTGGGTGAAAAAGCTGCTCTACATTTCAGATTGTTGAGATGTTTTGATTTGCATTTATAACAAGTTTTGAACTGAACATAAAATTCATTATGAGTAAGGTGATTTCTTCCCCACTAGTTTGTTGCAAACATGGTTGGATTAAGATTAAATGGTGGCAAAGGAAAAAATACTTCCTTAATGATGGACACTGTTGGTCAGGTGTCCCCATTTTGCTGTATTTGACAGATGTTTTTTGTTGCAACAGATTATTGTAACATTAAGAGGATCTGTGCTCCTTTGTGTCTCTGGGACTTGTGGTATTTCCTGTACTAAGTTCCAACTTATTGTTTTAAATGTTCTCTCACTTTTGTTTTTGTTACATTTTAAAGAACACCCCAACTTCTAGAGTTTTTCTACTGACATGTAGCTGGCTCTCACCTGGACATGGACTTAGTTTGCAGATAAGGACTGTTTCCGGCTTCTCGCCCTCACAGTCTCCCACCGTGTTGTCGCTGGCCTTGCATACCACCTGCCTTTGCTGAATCCCTTCTCCACAGGTCACCGAGCACTGTCACACACCACCAGACACACAAAAACAATTACAGACAGGTGTGTTTCCATCATTTTAGGAAACTTGATATTGATGTGTATTTATTCCTAGAGACTTAGACAATAGCTAAACAGAACCAGGACCTGCAACATGATATATACTCAATAATATATTTTCCAACCATCTTTATTTGTCTTTTTTTTACTTTTTATAAGATTCTGTAGTGAATATCAAAATGCTTCCTTCACCCCTCTGTGCAAGAACATAGACACATACTGTATTTTCATAGATTTTCAATGACTGCACACAATATGAAGCTTTAATGTGCTCATATTCTAGCAGGAAGTTGATCAAAACCTGCAGCAGCAAAAGCCAGTGTGTGTAAAGTCCTGACACTTGCCCCATTTATTCTAGTTTTATATCCTAGCATATGATGGATGTTCATAAAAAACAAGGACCGTTTTTCGTTTTGTTGCTATAAGACCTATATATCAAAAATGTGAGTCAGAGATCCAGACAGCAGAAGCAAGATACTGTTGAAAATCTTCAGACTATGATAAAGGCGTTCAAAGTTGGTAAATCGTAGAGGCTAGAAAATATTCCTCTGCAGAGTATAAGGCACTCTCAGCATACAGGATATGTGTAAAAGAATCCAGCAGACACAGAGAAGAAAAATGACATTTCCAGATAGTTTAGCTACAATAATTTACCCCGGTTTTATCTGTTTCCAAACTTCAACATTGAACCCACGATAAATCATAATAAATAACCTCTAATGTTAGCAATTTTATTGTTTGAATTTATCTTTCTGTAAGTAAATTGCTGCAAAATACATTTTGGGCTGACATTTACCAGACTGTATAATAAAGTCACAATTACACATTTCTTTTTACCGTAATCAAACCAAACTAATTATTGTATATAAAATGTCTTCCTCATACGTTTGTTATAAAGAGGGAAGTATGCTTAAAATACTAATGCTATTGGTTAAAACAGCTTGTAAACATGTTTATAACGGCTGTAATATTGGGCATTTGATCGTGGGGATTTTATGAAGTTAAAGAAATGAGTTTTGACTACTTTCACATGCACTTAAGGTTTTTTAAGTTAGCTGTGAGTGAAGACAGCCATATTTTAGGTTAATTAGAAACCTTTTCCCTAGAGTGTCAATCAAATATATTAACAGATGAAATATTATGCCTATGACAGTCATTTGCAGCTCCATATCATCTAGCAAACATGAACACCAGGCATGTCAGAATCCTACCAGCATTACCTACAACAACCAGGCTTAGTTACCTGAGACCACGCCCCAGTCCTCCACTGGGTGGGGCATACAGTGTGGTTACATGCCCTCCTCATTTCTGGTCGACCAGTGGTGCAGTGTTTGCTGTGGACGGGCCGGTTGGTGCCATTGTGGAGCGACTGCATGCACTGCACCACCCTGGTCTGGTAGCCAAGCTTCCCACAGGTTTTACTGCAGGGACTCCAGTCTTCTACCACCCACCTTTAAGATTAAAGATATCTATCTATTATTTCCATACTGTATATTAGAGTGGGAATGATGCTGCAGGAATAAGACAGATGACTGTGGCAGTGTTGTGATATTTTACAGCTGAAGATCACTTACGCTGGTTGGCTGCAGTCCTGCGCGTTACAGCGTTTGCGGATGGGTTTAGGCTTTTTACTGGTTTCACAGAAGTTGCGATGTACTAAACGGCTGTCACTCTTCCTCCTGCATCCATATTTTGTATACTGTATGCCTAATGAAGACAGAAGTGTGCATAATGAATCTTCCAACAACAAAAAAAAGTCAAACTGTAAATTTTATATTAACCAGAACATTTGAAGACTCAGAGATGTTTCAAAACACACGTTTGAAGCAATCATCTAGATTAGATTAGGTAATTGTTGATGACCATGTAAATCTTTTGTAGAAAAAGTTAATTTATTAAAACATTTATATCCTTCAGTGGAAGGATAATTTAGACAACTCTCATCTAGGGTAGAGAACATTGCTTTGCATATTTTGGAAATATGTTTTTAATCATTTTAAAAGAAATGTTTCAATGGTTTGGATTTTTGGACAAAAGTAATAATACTCCAACAGATTGACTGCTACAAATCTACATAGAGGTTTTTGCAAAAATTACTTAAAGACAAATCAAACCCAAGGAGAGCTGAGTATTTTGGGCTTCCTGTCACAATTACACTGATTACATCGATTACATCGATTCTCAGGTTTTGGAGTCCACACACAAGAGCTGCTGTCCCAAATCCAAACAAAATATTCTTTAAATCGTGGACATTTTTTTAAAGATTCATCATTTTACTCTAACCCATCATTATCATTTAAAGTAAAGTAAAACAGGAACATCTGCACTAATCAGTCATAGCATGACTAATACTGAGTAGGTCCCTCTTCAGTTGCCCAAACAGTCTTAACCCATTCAGATACAGTTTAGTGGTAATGGTATCTGTTACCAGCCGCCAGGTTCAGACTTGCTTGTTCAGCACATCCTACTGAACTTTAACTGGACTTATTATTATATTTGAATGACAACAGACTGAACTTGTGTGTTGTGTTTCTCATTCAATACCTTTTTGAAGGACTGAATGGATCATTATTATGCTGAAAGAAGCCACTTTTACAAAAGGGTTCAGATTGTGTTTATGAGATTGGCAGAACCTAAATTTTCCTAGTAGAACAACATTCAAAGCGTTGTATTACCCTTTCATAATGCAGCTTGTCCATAACCAGACACTTAAAATAAAACCCTACTCGCCATGAGAAACACATGACAGTGAAAAAGGTAAACTTGAAACTTGCTAAGTTGAAAACTTCTGATCTCTGCTAGGACGCTCTGATCCAGAGGTAGCAAAATGATTTTAAACTCCAGCAGTGCATGAACCACAACAAGGGGAGAGGTTAATAGAGGCTGTAAACCAGCAAGGTACAAAACATTATTTGGACAACCTTCTTTTTCAGCTTCCCACATTTTGAGCACCTAACCAACAAGAATAAAACATGTATAATGTTTTGTTTTGTGTAACGTCTAGTTTATTGTTAATTTTTGTCTCAAAAACCCAGCCAAGGACTAGATTTGCAAATTAGCCTTTGGCAAGACAACCACTCTACAAAGCAACTGTGGCATCGTTTTAACATGAAACATTGTTTTTTTGCTGTTCTTTTCAAATAAATTTACAAAACTAAACTTATCTAATGTGTCCAGTTTCAGGTGTAAATTGTAAATTAATCAATCCCAAACAATTGGAAATCAGTTGATTGTAAATTGACAGCAACTCAATCGCAAAAGAAAAGTGACAAATCATTTTGACATAACTATTTTTCTAACAGACACAGCACTTACAAACGAAAATCAAAACTATAATAAGAGTCTGACCCACACATCAGGATTTCTCTGAAAACATAACAAATTCTATCACTCTTTTCTTTTCTTTTAATTTTTTTATTATTTTACACAAACACTCACTGACCTCCCCCACATGGTTTGGAGCACTGAGACCAGCTCTTCAGAGCCCACTCATACGTGTCCAGTTCAGCCAGAAGCACGTTGTTGTTGGTAATGAGAGGCAACAGATCCTCATGTATTATGTATTTATACGTCAAGCTAATTTTTACGTCTTCCTTCATCGGATTGACCTGTAACAAAGCAGGGAGAAGTTATATATTAATAATAATAATAATATTAGTCAGTGCAAAGTTGTAGCATCACTCACCAGAACTACAATGCCTTCATGCAGAGGACCAGAGGTTTTCAGTGTCTCCCTCTGACCATCATTGGCATACTCCCACTGTAAACCATTTTCAATGAAGGTCTTCGATTCGGCATCGTCGCTCTTTTCATTTAATATGAAATTCTCCGTAACCTGATTCTTCACGGCTGTCAGCAATGAAGACAAAGATATTCAGGATTATTAACTATATGGGGAAAAAAAAACAACTATTTGCTTGCCATGACATTTTTTTTGTAATGAAAAAGGAATAAAATTAGAACTAAAACTCAACCATTTCTCCACTGAACAATTCAGCAACAAATTCTGAGATTTCAGTCGCTGTTATTCTCCAACACTAAGCCCTTTGAGCCTTGTATCATCTCGTATTCTCATGAGCTTATAAAAGCCACACAGGAAAAGAGCAGGGAAAAAGAAGAGCGGGGATTTGCCAGTAAAAAATACATGTCAGTCACACAAAGAGTCATTGTACGTTTTAAGATATGAGTCTGTCACTTCTTTTATAAAGTTTTCAGTCTCATATTCTTACTATATAATAAATATGAATATGTGCCAGAGTAATATTATTCAAATGTCAACTATAGAATATTGTGTTAGCCTAACATAATTACAATATTTCTAATTTAAAACTAAAGATTTACTATTTTTTGTATATCTGCTCAGCTTCTAAGCATGAAGTATTTTTTATTTAATTTCACAATTTCAGTTGTTTCAATTGTTTTATTACTTCCCATAAAACTGTTTCTAATCAGTTAATATGTTTATGAAAGGAAATGTGAAAATCTTCTTAAAGAACTGAGCAAATAATCAAACAATCATTTCTATTGTGGATTTATAAGCAGAAAAAATGAGGATAAACTTACCTACCTACCAGTACGAAACAAAGTTTAGCTTGTTTTCATATATTAATGATGTAATATGATTACTAATAAACATCGACAGCAATGACTGTTCAGTTTTGGATTTTTTTTTGGTCGTTCAAAGTTAATTTCAACCCATATTTTAACCAAGTTTGCAAACTTTATAAAGAATAGCAAACTTTTCAGTGCACATTTTATTTACTTAGAGCCCCCAAAATATGAAACTACACAGTAAAAAAGGGGGTTAAAATTTACTCACCTATTATATGAGGGGAGGTCTCATTCTCTTCAATGGTTATGTGGCGAGCTCCCATTGGGATGTCAAACATTTTCAGCATTCCTAACAACAAAACAGGATAAATAAGGGTTCAGTTAAACAGTGAGCACTTTTTGGGCTGTAAAGCTAACAATTATTGAATTGATACTGAAAGTATGTTTCTATTATGAACAATATCAGACAATTACCATTTTTGGGGGTCTTAGTGAGTGTGAGCTTCACAGTGCGACAGTGGGAGTTATCCCCCTCACACACTCCACATTTGTCCTCCTGTTTGTAAGAGCCCACCTCCTTGTCGCAGCCTACGTGCTGCAGGGAAAGAGCAAAGGCTGTCAGTCAAGCCAGCGCCGTGCTGCAGTGGACTTGTACACCGGCTGAGTTTATGTGCAGAGAAAATGATGTCGTGTGTGGCTCAAATTTGATTTGGGTTGTTTAAGATCATGCATCTCAGGGGGAAACACGTAGACATAACAGGGCTGTAGCCAAAACACAGAGCCTGGTCCTGCAAAGACTCAACTGAGTGTCCAAGGTGAAATTGGAGATATAACAAAATCTGTGTTAAAGACATGGTAGTAAAAATCTCTAATACAAATACATAATTATGAATTATAAAAGACATTATATATTTATGTTTTAGGTGGGATTTTCTAGAATCATAAATTGTTTCCTAAAGCCTTTATTTCAGGATGGTAATTTTAATCAGACTCACCAGACACTCCCCCCGAGCGCACACACTGAAGGGGTCTGAGTAGCTGCACCTTGTCCCATCATGCATCACCTGGTTCATAAACACCACCTCTCCTGTTTCCTTCGATTTACAGCTTAGCTCGCATTTACGGGCCTCTAAAAAACCCAAAACAAAGATTCATACACGCCTTGATTAGCCAAAAAATGCTTCTCAGATCTGAGAAATGCATCTGCAAGTCCTTCAAGTTATTTAACACCTAAGTGAATCTGAACGTGCGTGCAAAGAGTTGCGCCTGTAAATATCATCTGTAAATGCTTTGTGTTGCGTAAAAACCACCTCTGAGCATTAAGTGAATTGTTACAAACTCACCATCTGTGTGCTCATATGGCAGCCAGGTGTGCTTGATGCTGTTGTGGTATTTGTTGCTCCTCTGGATGCACTGCTGAGCACGGAAGTCCTCGTACGGGCCAGCGCACTCCTCCGTGTTGCACATCTGGTAGTCGAAAGCGGAGCCAGGGCAGTCCCGGCCACCGTAGGCGGGCCTGACCGATGACAAAAACACAATGCAGTGAAAATACTTGGCTTTTTTTAATATTCCCAAAGAGCCAAAAGTACATTTTTGGAACAGGAAACAATATGAACTAAAATCCCAAAAGGTCAAAAAGGAAAGAAAATAACTTGTTGAACTTGTTCTGAATGGGAAAAAAGCCTTTCAGATGAGTTGCCTTCTATTCAAGCAGCTAGGGATACAATGAAACTAAGTCAACAGTCATTTAGAACTATACTGAAGTTATGATAAATTAAAGTTGATTAAAAGTTTTATTTACATCTAAAACCAGCTGTTGTTTCTTTCACATGAACAGCTGTGTGCAGTGGTTTGAGCACGACCCAAGATCCTTGCTAAGAAGCCTATTTTTGGTCTAAACTTTGTAAACTCTTTGGTCACAATTTAAAAAGCTAATTTTCTAACTCTGAACTGAAGACTGTCTTCTAATCTGCCTTTCCTGATGATATGTATATTGTACATATAGGAAGAATTTCCCCACGGAAACTTGGATAAATAAACCATTAGGGCCTTTCCAAGAGCATTAGCTCGACGTAGTTTGTATCAGTTTTGTTTTCAATTGTGCTACAAAAACAACAGTTTTCAGTTTCACTTCTTTTCTTATTTCTATTCAAAGTTTTTACGTTTTTTTCCCCTTTTATACAAGCAATATCGTTTGTGTGGCAGCTACGCACCTCTGGGTTTCCGCTGCAAGGTGGTGCTAATTTTGTCACTTAACTTGGCACTATACGCTTTCTTCACCGCAGGTACATTTTGCTCGCCTCAGTTGGCAAAACACTGTGCAAATATTATAACGAATAACTCTTTCATTCAAGTGCTCCAGTGAGTTATTATTGTGTAACAGAGAGTGAGCACAAACAGTATCACGACCCTGAAACCAAAGCAGCAAAATGTAATTACTGCTTTTAGAACCAAGCTTGGCAGCTAGCTGAAGCACCTCTGAGGATATTGTAGTTTTCTTCTCATCTTATTGTTTTTTCATGGGCCTTTTTTTTTGTTGTTAATAATGCTCATTTTTTGTGTGTATTTTATCCTAATTAGGATGTGGCAGCTTTAAAATTATTTTTGCTGGTAATTTTGGCACAATTTAACATCTTTTATAATAATTAACTGCCAATGAAAGAGTTTATTTCACACAGAGAAACGTTTGACTGAGCTTTTATAAGTGTAACTATTGTTCAGAGCTTTTTGTTACAGTAGCAATGTTTTATTAGGAATGAGCTAAAACAAGTCTGCTATCCAGGTTTGCATTTGCACTTTTACAGTGCGTCTTTTCTTGCGTGACCACAAATCATAAAAAAATAATATTTGCCACTGCAGACATAGATATTTTACAGTGTGCCCTCTTTAAGACCAGCTTCCTGCTGCTGAAGCACTCACGGGGGATTGTTGCACTGTCGGTTTCGGGAGCGGACTCCACCGCCACACGTTCTGGAGCACGAGCCAAACTTTGACCAGGAGCTCCAGCTTCCATCGTGTCCCAGAGGCTCCTGGCTGGACCTCCAGATGCAGTGGCCCTTAAAGCACCACTGAAAATGAAATAGGAGGAAAAACGAATGAAAGAAAGGTCAAAATGTTGTGGAACAGGACAATTGGTTGCTTTGTGATTTTCCTTTTTTTATCTTATTCTCAAAGAACTCTATTTTAAAATGATGTTGGAAAAGAAAAACTGCTCCTACCTTTCCTGGTGCACACTCTGTCCCATCTACAGGAGGACCTTTTTTGGTTTTACAGAAATACTGGTTGTCAGGATGGCTGCACCACAGCTGCTTGCAAGGGTCGTAAGTTCGAAACTAAATCGGAAACATATATTTAAGCTCCAGTTACTCAAACTGTTCAAATAAGTCAATACTTTAGATTTTACACTGGTGTGCAGGACTTACTGCTGTGCACATTTTATAACCAACACCGAAATCAAAGCGGCACTGCTCATCCATTGAATAATTTATTCCAGGAAGCTCAGGAAGCTTGGGCCATTTATGTTCAAAAGGATCATCCAGGAGGCAGTCATAAGAGCTGTGGAAAGTTTGAGAATAATGCCGTCATAAATGTGACACAGCCTGTGGGATTTTTGGAAACCAGACAGAGCATAAACGTCTTATGGGAGCAGGGAAGAAAGATGAAAAAGTACTATTTAAGAAGCAGAACGTACTGGATGTATCTGTTGAGCTCCTGCTTGCTGCATCGCGACCAGTGGTAACGATGGAAAGCTGCTTGGACAAGTGGTGCCATGATGCTGCCCATACTGGTCTCATCGGCACAACGGTTCCCCTGACCGTCGTGCTCCATACCCAGACTAAAAAAAATAAAACGTGGGCTGCTTAGACAGCAGTGCACACAGATAAAGAGGAAACTGTAGGACTGTAAGAAGTGGCATGCATTTATTATGCTTAGTCACAGATAGCCACCATATATTACCCAGTCTTTGTTGTCACTGTTTATTCTCATTAACAGTTCACATGACATCATCTCATAATTACAAATGACCATTGCACTAAAAGACATGAAGGACTGTGCTTGAAATCTCACCTTGCATAAATAAAGAGACAAAAGTAAAGTCCTGCAATGCGCAAGTCCTTTTTTCTGTTTTTGCTAAGTTGGCAAATGAACCAAAATGATTATTTACTGAAAATGTATTATTATTATATAATTTTTCCTAACAAATACGTATTATCTGTGTTATTTGTATGTTTCTGTTATATCAAAAGATAAGTATTGTGTTTTGTGACTTATCAAGGCTAAATTATTTTGCCTTGCAGCTTTATTACTATCAGCAGACCATCAGATCGACTTTGTGTTGCGTGACAGAAGTTATCATAGCGTTGGATTGACTGTATTTTCTTTCCCTGTGGTTTGTGGGCAGTGTCAGACCAGTGGGAGGCAGCCACGAGTTCATGTCAGCTGATGCTGTTTGAAACAATAATTGAGATAAGTGAAAGCAGACATGAACGGTACACGTCAGCATGAAGTCATCACTAAATCTGGCCTTCTTCCCGGCTGACGATATAATGACCTGCAGAAGGTCAGGGTCATAAAGTGCTAATAAGTACTGCCGCTGCTCCACACAAATGATACTGTTTGCATAATTTCCATAATTTCTTTTGTTTAGTTGTTCCCTTGTTTTGTTCTCACATGCTATAATTTATGATTTAGTTTTATACATACAACTCTCCAAAGTGCTGCAAACGTCTACATACATATTTATACCAACCCAGGTTAATTGGCTGCAATTGGCATCAATTTTCTTCCCTAACACTAGAATTAAACCGTTTTGCAAAATGTCAAACTGCTGCTTTCACATTTACAATCTAAGCAGACTGAAAACCAGGAAAGTGTGGAGCCTGAAATGCAGAAAAAAAATCATGTGTTTGCAGCACAATAGTTGACAATAAAGAATGCAGTTTCTGAGACACCCTGTAGTTTCTGTAACTTTTCCAATTGTAATCGTTTCATTGTTGTTTAATACATGTAAGTCAATCACAAGGTATTGTGTGATCAAGATTGCAAACGATAAACCCACAAAGGCCTTTTATTGGCAGATCAAGAATGCCTCCTTGACAGATTATAAAAACTATTGCATGAAACAAGTCAGCAACAAGGTTTTAGCTCTACAAGCTTTTGAAATATTGACAGAGCCTCACCAGATGTCAACGAAACACATAAATATTTTTCTTTGGTAAAATGAAGTATTTGAGTTTAGGTAGTCATTTTAGAAGTTAGTGCTCATGCATATCCATAAAATTGCAGGCAAATGCTTTTTATAAAAACAGATAAATAATAAAAAATATTGAAAACAAAATGTTCTGTAGGACAACAAATGCTAAAACAGATTATTACAATCCAAATAAAAAATAAAGAGATGCTGTAATCCTCCCAGACTGAGTTTGGAGAAGACTTTCAGTGGGTTTAACCCTCCTGAAGCCGTAACTGAAGAGAGGAAAAGAAGCCCTTTTAACTTTGGGTCTATTTGACCCGAAGGCCATGTGAGAGTTAACACTGTGGGCCACCTTTGAAATGTAAAAATATGACTCACAGTTAGCATAAAACAGTCAGTAAGTTGCAGGCTGTTAATACCTTTTTTAAAAGTAGATAAAAAAAAGTTTTTTTCTCTTTAACTGATAAGCACAGTGGTTGTGATCAGAAAGTTTGAGTTTTAACCCTCCCGTGGCCTTCACGTCAAACTGACCTTAAGTTACAAGGGTTTCTCTACCTCTCTCTAGCTCTCTCTCTTTTGAGGGCTTCAGGAAGGTTATAAAAGCTAAAGCAGTGCAGAATCCATTTTCTCTTGAAAAAAAGAATAATCGCTATAACATATTCATCCACTCAGCTACACGTCTCCATAACTCTCCTCAGGAGACCTAAAAGTTATCGCAGCATGCTGGAGGCAGACTCAAAGCTTAAATCTATAGAACTGCGTCATACCTAGCAGCAAAATCGAATTTTATTTAATCTGACCTGAACGTGTTTGGACTGCGAATAAAACAAAGTAACCAAAGCAGCAGAGACAACCCAGACACTGTCTGATTGGTCAGGTTAGGTTTTGGTTATATGCTAATCGTTACATACAATAATGTTTTTGCACATGTCTTTGCATCTGTGTGTACATGTGTTTGTTTGTTTGTCTGTTAGCAAAATATCCCATAAACCACTGGAAGGATTTTAATGTAACTCTCAGTAAGTAATCACTGGATGTACAACTGATTTCACAGCTGATTGCCGCCTCAGCCAACTAACCTCTCAAAACACAAAACTGGCTATAAGTCAGATATTTTTTACAGATATCAACCTAAAATTTACTGTGTTAGTAGATGAGACTCATCCCCAACTCATACTCAAATAGCTGACTGATCACACAAGATCTGTTTTTAAAACTTTGCCTCCAATTATTGAAGTAAACTCTGTCTTTTTGTTCCTTGAACCACTGGATGGATTTTATTGAAAGTAATCACTTGATGTACTTCTACAACTGATTAACTTTTAAAGTTAACTCAAATCAGTATAACTCTGTCAATTTCAGATATTTAGCTAAAATTTGGTGTGGTAGTAGCTGGGACAAATTCATAGCACATACTCCAAAAGCTTTACGTTGGGCAACATCTACGCTTAAAACTTTAACAATCTTTTTACATAGTAAGACAATTCTGACTCAACAAAAACACTTTTCCTATCATTCCAAGTGTGTGTGTAATTATTGGAAGTCACGTGATATTAATACATTTGAAATTGAGCAAAACATTTTAGATGAGCAGCTGCTCAGATCTAACTGCTCGGGAGGGCAATCAAATCCAACAAGTTTGGATTGCACAGGTGTTTTCTACCATGCTAAAAGAAAACAGTCAGCAACTGACTGGTGCAATTAAAGGCAACAGGGTGCATTTGTAAATTAGGGCAGTAGATTTCTGATATTTGTTTGTGAGCTGAGAACGATCACATCTTTAGATGATTATTATTTGCCCCTTTTTAATGTGACAGAAGAGTTTGAATGCAGATAAGGCATTCAGAAAGAATAAACTTACATCCTATTTAAACATCCTATTTTCCTTCTAATGCCATTTTACAACATGTCAGTCAGGGCTGTCACAGCACTCAATAATAACATCTGTTTTTAAAACCATAACAAAAGCAGTCTTTCGGTAGTTGCTGATATAAAGGTCAGAGGTCACTAACATACAGAGTAGAGTCTGTTCCCCTTCCACTATTAATGGAGGAAGAGTTGGTGGCCTGCTTTCTGTTCTTTTGTGTGATGTAACTGTCAATCAAGTCTGTTTGGCTGGCTTTTGATTCCTGTACCACAGTGAGAGTCTGGGTTCACAAATGTTACACCACTTCATTTTACTTTAAAGCTCATTTAGACAAGAAGGGTGTGCGTGAAATGGACCAGCAGTTACACACAATATCTCTAGTTTATGACCACAAATAAATGCCTCATATTTATCCATGATTTTAACCTGTTGCAACATCAACTCTAAAGAATGAGCTAAACAACTCCACAGTAGTGGAAATACATTATCGTACTAAAAACACTACAGGGCTCATCAACAAAACTTGTATACCTTTCACTAAATATAGTAGGTTACTGGGCTGCGACTGTTGCAGATGAGCTGGCAAACATCATTTAGGAGGGAGTCTCTAAAATGTTTGAAGGGGTTCTGAATTTTCTTGTGTGACAGAGACTAGAGTCAAAATACAGGTCTAAAAACAATGATAAATAATAATAACTATAAAACTGGTCCAAATCTGCCTATTTTCATTTCAAAAGTGTACTCCAGTAAATTATATCTTAAAACGTGGGTCGCCTTGTTGCAAACTACAACAGACATTTGTGTATTTTCTTGCAATTTAGAGTCACCAGTGACATACAACCTTTAAGGGTCATAAACATGGCTCTGACTCCTGCACCAAACTGTCTGTAATTATTGCCCACTGCTGAAAAGCGAAGGCAGACGATAATGCTTTTGCTCTTGACTGTGTGTGAGCGTGGTTTTTAAGGTCATGTACAACTGACCTTAGAAAAACACTACACTGCTATAATTCACTCAGTTTTACAGATATTGTGCTAAAATTTGGTGTGGTTGTAGCTGAACTTTATTCATAACATACTTCAAGTGCTACTCATTGGGTAAGATCTTTGTGTCACATGACATCCTCCATCTTCTCTTATGTCTTTTTTTAAGAAAAAAAAGGACAAACATAGCAATAATATAAGATGTTATAAAAACAATAGATGTATTTACTTCTTCAAACTGCTGCCCTTTTATCTGAAAACATATGAAGCTGAAGATGTCAGACCACATGCTGTTTCATCAAGCCCACAGAGCCCCATTAAAGTTTGATCACAGGCTGCAGTTATAGACCACCATGCAAAACTATCATCCTAACTGAATGTGAAATGAGAGACTGCCGGGCCTTTCATTGTGAAGCTGTTACTCACACATGGCCGGTTTCATGAGCGACCACGAAGGCCGAGGAGAAGCCGTCCTCGTGGTTCAGAGTGCAGCTCCTCAGAGGGTGACACATCCCGGTCACTGGAGCATAACCTGAGCCAAAGAAAAGACCACACGACCCTAACAATCAAGAACCAGTACGATAAGGAAAACATCTTCACACAGTATGAAAGGATGGAAGGTATAAGAGAACTAAATGGGGTGATGGGGTCATTGTGAGAGTCTTTTATAAGTTGTTTTCACACCAACTCTGGTGTTTGAGTACTCTAAGAAACTCACGGAAGAGATGATTACTTAATCTCTTAAAAAACACATCTCTATGATAAATGAGTAATGATCCGGTGAAGCACTTTGCATTCAGGAAGGAACACTCTTTGTCTCTCAAGGTAAAATGCTTCCAATGAATCACTGAAGAGTAAAAGTAGCTGTGCCTCATGTTCATGTTATGAAGTGTAAGTGATGCTTTTCATTAGGATTCAGTGATTATTCAAGAAGGACTGCCTAGTGTGTCTCTGCCTGGCAAGTGGCATGCACAAATGAAGCACTAATGATTTTACATGTCGAATAAAAACACTCTAAAGGTAGCTTGTTTAATAAAATAAAAAAAAACAAACCCTGTCAACATCATTACCCAGAAGACACCCAGCTGGCATAGCAACTTAGTTTTTTTTTCAGTGCACCAGGGGACAAAAAACTTTTTCAGCTAAGCACAAACATGATACATAACTCGATCAAGAGGTGTGCAGCATTTCAGCTTTTGGTTTGGTTCAGAAGCAGCGTTCTTTTTGGCATCTTTTAAGGTAATTTTCATGCTTTCTGACTATCAGAAGCCTTTTTTTTGGCATGCAGGTAAAAAGCAGCAAATGCAGCAGGCAGATAGCTGGTGGTAAAGACTCAAAAGGCGTGTGTTTTGGGTTATTTTGGTGGTGCTCAAAAAAAGAAGAATCTCAGCAGCAAGTTTTTTTCAGTTGAAGCATGTTTTTTTCTTTGTTTTATGCTATGTGACTGCGCTGTAGCAAGACCACTAAGACCACTTTCTAATCCAGACAACTGATGACTCCAATATTAAGTGACAACATAATGGGCAAATTAATGCTGCAAAGTGAAATTAAGCAGTTATAGAGCATGACTCTTTATCTGACAGGCAGATAAAAAGAAATCAGGAGAATGCAGATTGCATTCCCACAAAGAGGCCAGCTCTGGAGCTTTGCACACTGAAGAGAAAACGTGCAGAAGCAGCAGCTATGGATTTTTTTTTCCTACTCAGTGAGTGAAGTGGTCTGCCGTCAAGTTGACAAACTCAAACAAGATATGTTGCATGGGAAACCATTCAGTGAAAACAATTTAAAGGAATGTTTACAGTGAATCATTGTCACAAAATGACTCCACTGAAGCAGTTTATGCATTCACAGTCAGCTCATAAAATCATTCCCAAAAGCTAAAAAAAAAAAATCTATATTTGGATAGAGAATCTACCATCCCACAACTAAACGTTGACAAGAAGGTGTGATGTCTTCTTGTGACCCCAGGACACATCACTGGGTCCAGGGCAACACAGCGCAAGGTGCCATAGAAACCAGGGCTTGTTATGAACACAACACAACTGCAGCTATGACAACGACTGTGGGTGTGACAAGCAAGCAGGTAGCCTAGGGCCGTCCTCTAAACATGGCACATGTGCTTTAAACAGGTAAAACTGTACACAGGTTAATGCAAGATACTGAGCTTGTTTGCTCATTCTGCAGTCAGTTTCTGTAGAAGTTTGGCTGCTCCCTTCTTATTGTTTTGAAGGGCTGAAAAAAAGAAATACAGGGTGAAATAGTTTGGGGAAACAGTGTGTACTGTAGAGCACAAACTGGCTTATAGCTGCATATAGACAGAGCTGTGAGAAAGTATTCAACCCCTTACATATTTCTGTTGATTGGCTTTTTTTGTCCCACTTACACATTTCGGTTAATCAAACAAATGTTAATATCAAACAAAGATAAACTGAGCAAATAAAAAATGACGTTTTTAAATGATGATGTCATTCATTAAAAGGAAAAACAGTCACCCAAGCTAACCTGGCCCTGTGTGAAAAGGTACTTGCCACCTAAACCTAACAACTGGTTGTGACAACAATGGGGAAAATAACTGCAATAACAACAACTATGAATCTTTCATATGGCTGTGGAGAGATTCTGCTGCTGTGCTTCAGGTCATTGTCCTGCTGCAGAACCCTAACCCCCAGAGACCCTAACCCTAGCCCTGAGCCAAAAGGCCCTAACCGCTTAAGGTCACAACCAGACATTGCCCAGACATTAATTATGGCAAAGTCATCCCGGTCTCAGAGCAGCAAATCAACCCCAGACCATCACACTACCTTCACTGTGTTAAACTGTTGGCATCATATTCTCCTTCTGAAATGAAGTGTTTGTTTTACACCAGAAGCAACGGGGGACACACCCTCCAAAAAGTTCCACTTTCTCGTCAGTCGAGAGAATATTTTGCCAAAAGTCTTAGGGGGTCATCAAGATGTTTTTTCTGGTGAACATGACACAGGCCTTGGTGTTGGTTTTTGTCAGCAGTGGTTTAAGCCTCAGACCTCTCCCATGTATGCTATTTTTGATTTTTGTCTCTTTCTTATTGTTGGTTCATAAACATTGACCCTAACTGAGGCCTGCAGTGCTTTATATGTTGTTCTGGGTTCTTTTGGGACCTCCTGGATAAGTTCTTGATGAGCTCTTGGAGTAATTTTGGTCGGCCAGCTGCTTCTGGAAAAGTTATTTGTCAATAACTCAGTTTTAAAAAAGAAAATCACAGTTAATTCATGATTTAACTTGTAAAGGACATAGCTTTTTTCCCTTAATAAATGAAACCATGTTTTAAGAATTGCATTTTGCGTTTATTCAGGGAATTTTTGGCTGAGATTAAAAATTGTTTCCTGTTCTGAAACATTTAAGTGCAAGAAAAAAATCTGTAAGGGGGCAAACACTTTTTCATAGAACTGTAATATTTATAATAACTTTGAAACTAATATATATATATAAATAAAAAAGCTCATACTGAACTTTAGAAATCTGAAGAATGATTTTAAAAGACAAACTAACCAAACTAATCAACATTTCTGTTTTTTCTCTACATGCCAAAACAATCTTTATCATCATATCAATCGTTCATTTCTTTAGGGTGGCATCAACATCAAGTCAGCAAGGTTTTGGAAAGCTCAAAATGTTTTTCTGTGAGGGCAGAAGTTCAGTCCGTGGCCTCAGTTTCCATTGACCTTACCTGGGCAAGACTTGAAGCCAACCCCTTTGTGAATTGAAGCAGAAATCAGCACTCAGTCTGCACAGGCCTCGATCGAGAAAAATACAGTACCTTGCATACCTGCGGGACCAAAATCTTGCCTTGTGAGGAAGATGGCATGGTCGTGGTACTCGGCGTGGTCCGGGTCGTGGCGCTGCTGCGTGTTGGCCCATCGGCACACCTGTTCCAGGCTGCGAGATGGGTTGCCACGCTCAATCAGGCTTATAGACTGCACAATAACAAAGAAAAGAAAAGAAAAAACGGCAAACTGTGAACGGAAATGTAATTACTTATCCTTGTCAACCCCCTCCACAGGGCTCCAATCTTTTTCAGGTGGAAAAGGACCCACTGACATTTCACCTGTATGTGATGTGCACAGCCTCTCACTTTGAAATGTATGAAAGGAGATAAGTTGTAGATTTATTTCTTGGGGAAAGTTGCAGAGAGACTGCACAGCCCAAAATAGATTCACATAATAGTGTCTGACAAACGGTAACAGAATTCTTAAGTGACTCTAAGCTTCTGAGCCTCTTTTCTTCCACCACCATTCATGTGTGTTGCTAAGAGACATTTGAATAAAAGAAAACTGGACTCTTTTACTATCAGTAAACTTCAGCAAGTTGTACTTTATGTGCAGATAGTAAAAGAATATTATCTTATGAAAGAACCCTTCCACTGCCAACTGACATGAAGTTTGTTAAAAAAAAAAGTTATGTGATTGCACAGGTTATTTCAAAGTTTTATGTCATTTGTTAGCACTTCAAGTGTGTGCTGGTGGTTAGTCTCAGCTACTACCACACCAAATTAAAGCTCAGTATTTGTAAAATTGACTGAGTTATGGCCAGTTTTGTGTTTGCTAAGCTGTGGTGAATATTTTGAACCAGATTGACTCTAAACATAAATCAGTTATAGAGGCACATCCAATTATTGCTTTCATTTACCTGGGGTTCATGAGATATTTTGCTAACAGACTGACAAACAAAGAAACAGTCACACACAGGAAATAACATGATCACCCATCTTTTCATTTCATAACTTCTACATTGAAGCTAAAGCAACAATGGTGTGAATCACAGCACAACGAGGAAATCAATTTTTGTTCACAAACCACAAGAAGTGTGTTATTTCTCAAACTGCCACCATGAAGATATGCTTGCAAAAGAACAAGCTCTGCTGTTTCCTCCATGTTATAAATAATTTGTCCAGTTTGATAAGAGGACACTGATGCTTTGGGATGGACAACTACACCGCCTGTGCACAGAGCTTATTAGACCAGGAGAAATGAAGGGGCCCCATGAGATCTTTCTAAGCATTTGTATTTTCTTTTTCCATGTCCACAGCAAGCAAGGCTAATGACCCGTTCGAGTTCATCTAATTGGGGTTGTACAAACAGCTTCTTTCTGCTTTGGCAAACAAACAGCAAAAGTCAAAATGTCCCATCTCCAGGCAGCATCAGCCAATTATGCAGATTAAAAGGCTTTTGATGACAGATGGGAATGTACATATTGCAAATGACTGAAGAGTAGCTGTACCCGAGCAGATAATGTACAAAACTAAAGGCGACATACAGAAAAGTAGCATCACAGACAAACAACACCATGGGTTTATATAATTCTAGAAAACTGCAAATATGGAAAATAATTTGACTGGATTACATATTTAATTTATTGAAATGCATATTTTTTTCTCTTCTTTCCAGTTACAGTAATAAATGAAAGAGTCTTTTCATTTTTAAGGTCTCAGAACGAGAACCAGTTTCTGAATGCAGAAGTTTAAATTTGACCGTTTGAATATTTATCTACTGAGCTTTATATGTTTAAATTGCTTACTGAGGAATTTACAATTTACTGAGCAATTTAAATGTCATTCTTCTTGGGACACATGATGTCCATTTTCTAATACCTCTGTGTTGGACTTGCAGCTGCGGATGTCTAAAAGTCCATTATTCTCATCTAAAACGAATGCTGTGAATATCCAAAATAAAATTCTTATTAAAGGAAACTTGCATGAAATATCTGGTTTTAAGATCATGACTATTACTTTATCAACTGGCTTGCTGTAATAAGTCTGTTGCTTTCTTTCTTGTTGTTTTTCCTGCACAAAAACTGTTAGTAGCCTAGGAAACCTCAGTATTTGTATAAATTACAAAAAAAGGAAAAAAGTCTATCTTTAAAAAGAAGCCAGGCTACACAAGGAATAGTTTTGGTTTATATGATGTTAAGTTGTCTCCTTGGTTCCTTAAATTCATCTGAACAGAGAGCCTGACTTTCTTTCTAAATGACAGATAATTTAAGAAGTGGCCTTATTTCCCAAATTGGTTTCAAGTGACTGAAAAGATCCATACAACTAGTTAATGTGTGCAGTATTCATAAAACATTACTCTGCAGTGTATTAGTTTCCGAAAGACTGGAAGCAAAAAATAAAAAAGTTGACTCCATTTGCATCTCATGTGTTCAGTAATAAATATTCTACATTTTATGTGTTCATTCTGTAGAGAGATAACACAGATTGATGTCTTGTTTGGGTGGAGTTGTATATAACCTTGTTTCAAAGACTTAAGACCTATTTCAGGACTCTGAAGGCGTTTGTGAAGAAGATGACGAAGTGTCTGGAGTTTCCATTGCATCATTTTCTTTTTCAGATTTCATGTCGGTGAGCTCAGTCAGTCTGTCTTGTTTTGAGTCCAATCAAAACTGAACGGAACATAAAATCATTTCTGGGCAGCGGCAGCAGTATTCATGAGTTTCAAAGCGGTCCTGTCTATTTTAATGTTCTTACTCAAACATGTGTATAAAGGAATTTAAAAAACTCTGGAAACTCAAAGACGAACAACAGCGTGTGCCGTGGCTCACCTGTCGATACCCGACCATGATCATCCGGACAAGGACGACGTTGATGTTGGTTCCCAAAGATTCATCATGGTAGATTTCATCAACCTTAAAACAAAGAAATAAACATTGTCGCAGATTAGAAAAGTGCAAACCATGTGATGATTCTGATCATCATAAATAAAGTGATGCAGTGCAGAGAACATGGCTGTCCTCGATGCAGAGTGTTACTACAAATCTTCTGTCTGTGGGAGGAAAAGTAAATAGTTGTTACTCAACTTGAAAACCTAAAATTTGTGTGGGCAGGGTTTTAAACAGGCTTTAAAAAACTAAAAGCAAGGATCTCTGGGTTCTTCTTAAGTTTCTAGGGGACACAGTTTGGCTAATTAAAGTCAATTTACTACAAAAGTGTGTATTAACAATACAATAAGTAAAAACTCTAATTGTGGCTTAAAATATGCAAATTTGAGGCCTCATATCCATCAAGTTGGCTACTGAGTACTGTTTTATTTAATGGGTCTTTGATAGAAGAAGCTCTGTTGTCTGTTTCATATGTGTGCAAATTTGAAAATAGATCGACTATTATAAAAGTCGTTAACAGGATTCTCAAGTTCAAAGCTAAATTATGTCAAGGTAATCTTTCTGCAGAAACAATATATCAAATACCTGATGCCAAAAGGCAAACTGTAATGTTTCTGCCTTTGTGTTCGTGTGTGTTTGTGTGAGGGTGTGTTTGTTTCTCTGTTTGTTACCATGATACAGTACATCGTGAACCACTGGATAGATTTTAATGAAATTTAAGGGAATGAAAGTAATCATCGGAAGAACATCTAGAACTGGTTAACTTTTGGAGTTAATCCAATTCAAGATGGCTGCCACGGCCAACTGACCTCGAAGATCACAAAAATGGCTCTAATTCGGTCAGTTAGTTATTTACCTGACATTTGGTGTAGTAGTAACTAAGACTGACCCCCAACCCATATTTTGAGCACTAACAGATTGCACAAGATCTTTGTGGAATTTTGTTTTGCCATTAATTATTCTGACTCCATCTGTTAGCAAAATATTTCATTAAACAATCGTTGGATGTACATCCACAACTGATCCATTTCTAGAGCCAATCCAACTCAAACAGCCAAGTGATCTTAGAAAACACAGAAATGGCTCTATTTTAGTCTGTATTACAGGTATTGAACGAAAATTTGCTATGGTAGTACATGACAGTCCAGCACAACACATACTCCAACTGCTAACAGAGCTTTCAAGATCGTGTAAGATATTGCAATATTGCATGAGATTGTGACAATGTTTTATTCAAGGTTTAATAAAAACATCTACAACTTTCTCAGCATATGTTGAAAAGTGGTGAGTGATGTGTATTCCTTTAAGGCAGTGGTCTCCAATCCTGGTCCTGGAGGGCCACTATCCTGCATGTTTTACTTGTTTCTCTGATCCAACACACCTGATCTGGATCAATGGGTGATTAACAGGCTTCTGCAGAACATGAAGAGGTAATTTAACCACTGAATCAAGTGTGTTGGAGCAGGGAAACAAGTAAAACATGCAGGATAGTGGCTCTCGAGGACCAGGATTGGAGACCCCTGCTTTAAGGAATGCTTGGCCTTAAATTATAACTGTTTTTTTAAGCTTTTTTTCACAGCAACCATTAGATATTGGAGGCATTTAATTGGTAGCAATTAGCAATTTGAGCCACTAGATGTCGCTAAATTATACAAGTCCTCTCAAGACTAACATAGTATGGAGCTAATATGTCACTTGTTTGTTGAAATCACTCTGCCTTACCTAAAATCTGATCAGGTTTGCTGTTGGTGCTGGTATAGTACTGCTTGTTATTTCTGATCTGCAGTGCCAAACAGAAAACTGTATCAACCACTTCTAAAAATAAAAATGAAGTACTTTGTGAAATGTGTCCACTGCCTTTTGGCTTTATTAGGCTGACAAAATAACCAGAGGCCGAGCTAGGCTCTCATTCAAATCCAGAGTCCAATTTCCACTTGAGTGTGATGCCTTTTTACAAATTGGTTGCTGCATGTTTGCACTCATTCTGAGCCCCTTAAAGCTAATCTGCTGCTACTTACTGTAGTTGATTTATGGACTTCAGAGGGGAGTACAAGGTAGATATATTAATAAGTCATTTAGTCTCATAAAAGTTCTGGATTGCAATAAACAGGAGTAACTTTAGCTTCACTAAGCACCCTCATATTTCTTCATTTTAAGGCATGTAAGGCTGCCTGTGATAAACGTACAGATTTACAAGCTTCCATAATAATTCACTGCAACATATGAACCTAATACATCATCCTCCTCCTCGTAATTTGTCCAGTAACGTTTTTATTAGGAATGAATGTCAGACAAGCTGCTCCTGCAACTCCTAGCTGGCCACCAAAATCATAAATATTTCCTAACTTTTCTGTTTATTAGAACTTCACAATAAGAGATTATCCCAGCAGGCACTTTCCCCGGATCCTGTTATATCAGCTTGTTACTTCAATTGCATCCTCTTCAAAGTGTATTTTATTACCCACTAAGCTCACAGCTTGAGGAGACAAATTTAAGAGCAAACTTTGCTCCTTCAGATTGTTAATGCTGAAAATTGCAGCTAAAATAAAACAAGTTATATATAAAGTGTTAAATCACTCACCTACAGCAGCTGCCTGCAAAAAGTTTGTGATTTGAATTAAAACCCTGTCAGAGTTATTGTCTGTTGATGTTAATTAGTCACTTTATTGAAATAGTTCACAAGAGTAATGGTAGGGGTTCATAATCTTGTATATATATTTTTTCATCCTACAACTCCTACCTCATATGTCAGTCCTCACATTACCACAAAGGGTTTACCGTTATACCCATCATGACCCAACACTTTTATTAAGCTCAACAGTGTTCAAGATAAGTTAAAACGACCACCTACTAAATGCTTAGATTTTGACTTATCTAAAAAAGCTATAATATAAAAATAAAAACCATTTGGGAGATCAAAGCTTCTGATTTTACTCTGTATAAATTACTTTACCCTTGTTTACTTTTTAAATAATATATGTTGAATATGCAACACGCACTTTGCCCTAGGCTTGAAAGCATCTGAGTGGATTAATAAAAATCTTTAATTGTCTTCTAAGGTCTTCATCCCAATAAATGTTTTACAAGCACTGCAAAACTTCAAAAATAAAGTCATGGATTTTCTTTTTTCCTTTCTTTTTAGTCTTTTATTTGTTCATTTTGTTGAAAGCTTATGAAAGCTTTAACTGATCGTGCATGTATCACTATTCGGCTGATTGCCTCTCAGCCAGGTCCTGCCTCTTATTAACACACAGCACTTGTCTAATAAAGGTCGTCTGGTTAATTAGGGTCACCATGCCCTGAAGTGAAGTCCATTGATTTCATTATTGCTGCAGCAGATCAGCCGTTAGAAAAACAACCTGCTTATGTAAAAGACAGCTCCTGTCTTTTGGTAAATGTGATGCACAAAAAAACAAATCAACTTAGAGGGCACTGGGAAACCTTACAGTTTCATGAAACTTATATGATTTTGTGCAAGGGCTTGTAAAGGACATAGTTTCAGCTGAAACACCAACAAATGTGTGCCATTTAGCTTACTTGGGTTTAAAAAAATGACTGCACAACAAAGGCTCTATCACCAAAGAAAAGCTATCTTGGCCAAATTTACTCTGGGAGGCAAGTTAAACTCAAAGCATTTAAGCAAATATTCCACCTACAGAGGCCCACTCAGGTCAATAAATGCTGTAAAGAACCTGTGGGTGACCTCACGTTTGCCCAGATTTCTAAGTCAAATACCTTTATGGGCCAAGACTGACCTATATACATGTGTTTGTATTGGACTATAAAGTAGAAGGTTAGAAGAAGAAAAAGAGGATGGCATTAAAATAGTATCATAAAAGTTCTGTTAGCAAATATTTTGGTGTATATTTTTCTTACAGGACTCAGGTCCATGCATTCCCAACTTTCTGGTGAGTCCAGCTGAATGATGGGCCAACCCACTGAGATAATTACAAAACCAGGAGGAGCACAAGAGGACTGAAATGAAACTGAAAATGAGACTAGCAGCTGGGGTCTGCAGGCGCTAGGTGTCCCTGGCTTGCGTACAGCATCACACTGACATGGACAAAACCTGGTCCCCCGGTCAAACAACGCAGCCATTGTGCCGCAGAGACCTCACCAGTCACCTTGGCTTTGTGCAGACAGGATGTTCAGTAATCAATCCCCCAGGGAGAGTTTCTCCAGGTGGTACTACGCATTCTGCAGCCACGGAGCAGGGATTCAAAGGGATTTGAGCGGGCAGAGCTCTTTCAGACACAGCAAGCCCGTGGCTTATGAGCACAGCTAAAGAGTTTTGACCCTCGTTTGTTTAAACTGCTCTTTTCTCTCTCAAAGATTCTTCTTAGATTTTTACCCAATACAAAGATAAATACATGGAAACAAGTTTAAATATAGTTATCTCACAGACTTCCTCAAACTGATTTGTCTTGCCAGTGATTTAAAACGCTATTAAGTCATCAGAGTGCATTAGACTCCAAGGACTCATTAGTGTACTCTTACAGCCACTTCACAATTTAAGAAAAAGAAAAAAAATGCTGACCTTTTTTTCTTTGTTAAAGACATTTCAGACCAGACTATATATTTCTAATTAAATAAACACATCATTCTACATATTATGGTCTTGGCAGTGCAAGCAAGCTTCTGGCACTGTTTTCCATGACTGCCATGCACTGCTCCAACTCAACTTTCTAAGTGGTCTAATGCAGCTAATCAGGCTGCCATGCCGGCTCCAAATGGTAACTGTTACAGAGTGAAACAAGCTCCCTGTGAAAATCTGACTTGGGGGATTTGGGCCCAGTAAGTAGATTATGGTGGTAGGAGCTGGTGGAACCTACAAAGAATGAGCTGAGATTCTCAACCCCCCACCCCCCACCCCCCCTCCTTTTTTTTCTCATCTGTAATCCATCAACAGCAAAAGAAAGTGTGGCCAAGACTGATGTTAATGTCCACTGGAAGATCAGATTACCAAAACATCACATCACATTCAGCATAATTTATATGCTGGAGAAGAATGTCCTGTATCTAGAGCTGCTGCAGTTAAGCAGAACATTAACAATGTCATTTTTGGATTGGTCAAAACAAATCACAAGCAGTCATGGCGCCATCTGTTAATATCATTTTCCCCACAATATTTGCATTCAAAGGCTGGTGTCATCACACTCCCAATTTTGTGTTTCTTAATCAGGATTATAGATCAGAATTAATGATCCAAGATCAATCTGGTATCACTGGTCAGGTTCTTGGACCAACTGGACCAAAAAGATGTCTAATGCGACCAAATATTGTGCTTCTAATATTCATTATGCATTTTATGACTCGAAGACAGTAAAAAGCTGAAATTCAGCAGGTTTTGTCTTTTCTTTTCTGGGCAGGTTGGAAAGCAGGTTGACGTATCACAGCTATAGATGCTTTTACTGTAAGTTTTCCTCACAGTTTCTGGGCTGCCAGAGTGTGAGAACCCTTGTGCCTTTGGTTTGCACAGTCAGACTCTGCAAGCAGTGACTTGTTTTATGCCTTTAAAATTACTCCTGCAAACGTGATGTAGTACAATTTTTTTAATCGATTATCAATTGTTGTGAAGCCATGATCCAAACAGAAATATGCACAATTAGAGGTCAACTAAAGAGGGTTTTCAGAGTTGATCTTTAGAAATTTAGGGCTTCTTTGTTAGCTTGTTTTTGGCTTGTTGATGCAGATTAGTTCATATTTTCTTGCTTTGTTACTGTCAATATTGTCACAAACTTAAGTTATTCACGTTTCTTCTCAAAATACAGTATGGCCTCTTTTACCAATTAAATAAGATTCTGAAAAGAAGATTTAAGGTCTTCCCATTTTTCCCCTTGTTATATACATCTGTTTTTAAATCAGCCAGTATGGTAATGAAGAAAGCACCTCTGCCATGAAAGGCACCCTTGTTGCTGAAATGCATGGGAGAAAAAAAGGCGTAGTGTCACCATGCCACTTATAGATGTCTTTTTACTGCTTTAATCAAGTGTGTCAATGTTCTCTAGATTTCACTTCAACCTTTAATTCCTTGTACTTTTTTCTATTTGCCAGCTAAGTCTGATTAATGTGCAAGCAAGACATTTAAAGAGACATTTAAACTTTCAACTTTAAGTAGCTGTCCATCATTTTTTTTTTTACCACTTATCAAGATTTTATGCTGAAAATCTACACTATCAATGAAAAGGTGGAGACAGCTCCATAAGACATTTACCAAAAAGCAAACTTACTATGTTCATTAGGGTGAGAACGTAGTTTTGCACATGCTCCTTGCCGTGAAAGCGCACCACCGAGTCGTCCACAGCCAGCAGCACCTCGATGTTGTAGTCTTCCTTCTTTGCGTGCCTCCTCTTACGCTCGGACTCAGACAGTTTGTGTTTGACAAGATCCAGGGCGGAGGGAAGGTTCGCGATTCCAACATCTGCCACTGCAAGATACGAGCAGGACATGAAGAAATCAGTCAACATGCAGCTGGAATCTGCTCCATGTATACATCCTCTTTTATTTCTGCTTCAGTGAAGGGATTTGTGCTTTTGTCAGATGTGATATGAAACAACTTTCTGTCTTTGAAAGAAAAAATAAAAGCAGGTGGTATCTTTTGAGATAACTCCAGGACTGTGTTAACTCTGTTTTCATTGTCTTGTTAACACACTCAGACAAACTGACTGTTTGGATGTCTGCAAAATCAGAAATTTTACTTCTTGTTTTTATGAAAAATAATAACTTTGTATGTATGATTACCAGCTCACTCCCACCATGCCAAAACAACATTCTTCCATGTAATTACAATACATCATAATATCAATAACAAGATATTTTCAAATAATTATAAACACAATATTTAAATGGAGTATTATTGCTACTACTGCTATTATTGGAATACTTTTTTCAATTCCAAATTAAAAGTCAACTCATGTGCATCTAATGCCAAAGCATAAATATGATAAATCATCTATATTACTACAAAAATGTGAACTTTTTCCCAAGGAGAAAAAAACTTGCAAAGTTGTGACTGAAGTGTCTTACAAGGACAAAAGCATGTGTAGACCAATTAAATTCACAGAACATGTTTATAATTATATCTGTTTGTTGTGATAAGAATATCGAGGTTTTGTGTAGATTTTCTGATTACAGTCATAAAACTGTCAGAACAGTGTCTACCAGCGATCTTTTAAAGTAATATATTTTAATTACTGACTGCTAAATGTATCATAAATATTAGAATTACATAATGAAAGCTTATAATCATTTGAAAACTATTTATTGAAAGCATGCATATGAGTCAAACATGACAAACTGAAAATGTTAAGTAGCACACGTTTGACTCATTAAGAGATTTTTATTTTAGTGTGAAAAGCAAAATCTCACCAACTTGAGAATCAAATTATCTTTAGTTCACTTGTCTTCCTTTCAAACATGAAAAAAGGCAGAACTGAATTTCCTTTCTGGAATATTAATCCTAAATCCATGATAGGAATTGTTTCCTTCTAGTAAATGCTTTTGTGCTAACGTTATCAGGTAAGTGAAAAGTTCTTGAAAACGTGCTTTGGGATGTAACCCACATGTGAGGCTTCCATATTAAAAAGTAATGTGGACAGAGCAGATATTATGTCATCTACTTTGCATTTTTTTCTAAAAAGTATGACCACTTCCATTGATCTGCTTTCTCAGTAGTGTCTGCTAAAATTTAAAGCCTGAATGATCAGAGCACTTGTAGTAGTTTGCACAGGTAGAAAAACTGCTTTAAACCTGCACTGATTTTGATGACCAGAAGCGAGGAACACGTTTAATTGTACAAAGGATTGTCAGATTGTGCAGAATTCTTAATCAGTTTCAACTGGAGATGTTCAGGAGAATGTTTTGCCACACTGATGACCACACAGACACTTCACAAGCTTTCTACTGAGTTGTTCAACAGCAAAGGAAAAGTCCCTCCTTTTTTTCAGCTCCCCAGTCCTCCCCGCTGTGCCACAGGAGCACAGCATTCCTCACATTACCAGCTGGTTTTGTGAACACTGCCTCCACTTCTAATAAATACATGTAGTTTAGCTACAGAAGTCTCAAAGCTGGAGAGTTGAAATAACGCACCAAAATATGCTAAATTATGTGTCCATGAGGGTTTAAATTGCATGTTTTAGCTTCTTAGCTGCTAATATTTTATGTTGTTTAACCCTATGTAGGTCTTCTGTATGTTTGGGGCTAAGAAAGCAGCACAAAGTGGGATTATTAGAGTCTGCAAACCAAAACAATGACCTGTAATATTCTGAAAGACTGATTCAAGGACGTGCATAAGGCAATAATTCTGTGTATGTTTGTCATGTGAGTTTCTTTTCTCACATTCAGGAGTCATTTTCTCTGAAGAAATCTACTATAAACTGTATTTGATCATCTACTTTTGCTTTTTAAGGCTTTATCAAAGGATTCACAATGTGATTGCATTGGTTTTGTTAAAGAAAGTGGAAGAAAGCAAACTTGCATCATCTCAATAAATCATATGGTGCTGCTGAGCAGCTGAGACGCTCTGAAGGCAGCAGAGTGCTTGTCTTTAGTAAATGTCTGCTTGGTCTTTGGTCTTGACGTGGGCTCATGTTTGTGAGAATGTTTTAGTAGAAGTCTTCAGAAGGAAGGCCAGTGTTTGTCTGTAACCTCTGTGTAGCTGTCTGCCTCAGCATGAACATCTGTTTTGCCCGTTTTAGAACCTCTGGGGTACGTTTTGGAGCAAAAATTCTCAATTTCCCACATAAAAGTGTGAAAGGAACCACATCCTTCACTTTGCAAGACCAGTTTAATCGCCAATAAGACTAAAATACTGCTTGTGATTTTGGACAAGAAGCAACTAATTATGTGAAGCATAAAAATGAAGAAAAGACTTGTGCATTCAATTGGGCATATTCAAAGGAAAACAACATATTGGTTTAGTTGTGAAGAAAATGAGAAGAAAAATGGATTTTTACCCGCTGCCTGAGACACTGTGTTATACAGTTGCAACTGCTCACTACTGTTTGAGTTCTGTTGCGTAACACCTTGTTTTTTTCTTTTCCCTGCAGACTAACATTTTTAATAGTCAGGTATAGTGAACTCTCTCATATGCTCTCCTTCTTGTATGCAGTCACAAATCTGAAACCCACACACTGCTTTTTGTTTTCCGTGATGACAGGCTCCGTCTCTTCACCCACCTTCATTGTGAAAGTCCTCCCTCCGCTGGCCTGCCTCCAGCTTGATGGCTGATGGGCGGTAAACCACGTGCACCCGTCCCTTCGCTTCCGCATCCTGTTGGCCTTTCTCAAGGGGTTCGATGAAAAACTCGCCAATATCAGTCCTGATCAGGCCTGCCTGGAAAAAGACAGCTTTGAATTAGTGCACCGCTCCTCCTTTAAAGAAAGAAATTTCACCCTGAGCCAGTAATTAAAGTGTCACAGGTTAATTGGCAGATTATGAAGAATGATGCCAGTGAACACAAATTGTGGGCCCTGAAGCTTTTCAACAATAGTCGCTAAGTGTAACAAATGTTTTAGCCTGGAAGAATAGACAGAAATATCCAAAATAATTTGTTTACTATCTATTTTACATTTTTGACTAATTCAAACAAAACATCTGAAAACAGGAGTCTGCGGTGTTGAAAGAGTTCAGTGTGTGTTGACAATGTGCTCCTGACTTTGTAAAATAACTCTCTTTCTTAAATTAGTTCCCTAGTTTTAAGAATGTCCAAACTCTTCAGCTTTTGGTGCACAAATTTACAACAGCAGAGAGTTGCAACCCCAAGTATGACTCTTTAAGGTACATAAACATCGATAATAAGCCATTTCAATAAGATAATAATGACAAAACAAACAGGCTCAAAAACCAAGAAACTATTTCTTTTCCAACTATGGCTATATTTTGGTGTCTCTTGTAACAAATTCGCTATTACTTATCACCAGTCAAGAGTCGGTGACTAACACTGCTTTGTACTTAGCAGGTGGTGTAATGTGAATAATATTAGCTGATGCCGAAAACAAAAGCAATTGGAGGAAACTAAAGGAGTAAACTAAAAAAAGCTAATTACTGCTTTTTACTGCTGAGTTTTAAAAAGGCTACAGATATTTTCCTGTAAACTGATCATTTCAAATGACCTCAGGATCACCAGTCGTCATGTCATCCATTGTTTACGTGGCAATATTGATTACTGATGCTCCATTGTTGTGTACACAGAACGTATTCAGAGGCCGTGTTGAGTCACATGTTGGCAGAGCTCTCACACAGTTACTGCTGTACAGCAACGTTTCTGCACAAACAAACAAAACAACATTAACTGATAAGCACAAACTCGCTTTATATTAATCTCAAATAGTTGTTTTATTTAGGACATTTTGTAAACATTTTCCAAAAAGCAGAATTAAAAAAGGTAACAGAAAACAAATAATCAAACATACTGCAATTCGAGACTTTTTCATATGCACTGCATTTTTTTTTTCTTTCCTTTTGAAAAAACTTTTCAACCTATCATCATCTTCACAATGAAGAGACACCAATGAGATTTTAGCAAGAATGTGTGTATTTATAGACGCTGAACGAAATCTAAATGCGGAGCAGAAAACATAGCCCTGTGGGGACAAAAAAAAGAAACAAAAACTCAAATTAAAATCTTTGGCAAGCGGTAACTCTGCACACTTAAGGTTGAGCATTTACAGCAGAGATGAAAAAAAGTGAAATAATCTCTTTAGTTTCTGAGCAGGAAGTATGACATGCTGTGAAACCTTCTCAGTGGTGTTTTATTTTCAGCTGTGGCAGGGAAGTAAAGCTGACTCTGAGGGCTAGCAGTGACTGCTTGAACCAATACTGGCTTGAGCCCACTGAAAATAACTAGAACTTTGTTAAGAAAAAATATACTTGTGTCAAGCAAAATAATTTGCCAATATTTAGTACCTATCAGCAGTAACATTAGTCATAGAGCACAAAATATGGAGAAAAGGGCAGAAGTTTTCCTACAGGCTAGTCAAATGGCCAATTTTACAGTTTTTCAGGCTTATAAAAGAACTCTTATGTTTAGTTTGTCACTGTTTTCTCAACCGATGCCTGTGTTACTATGCAAATGTATGTGTGCTGAGCATAAACAGTGTAAATGTTGGAGTCCTGATGCTGCTGAATGTATCAGGCCGCTGGGGGTTGAGCCGGTTTAATATTAGCTAATGTAGCATTCTTTCACACCAGCGTGACATCTTGGGAAAAGAGTTGTTTCAGAAGCCCGAAAACCAATAAAAAATGGACCCTTGTTGAGCTAACAATTAATCCAGACTGCATGAAGTTTTCTGCCCTTTTCTTAATTCTTTGTTTTTATTTTTGATACGGTGGCTGATAAGGTACTAACTAGTGATAACTATTTGACAAAACATCACTTCAGCAATGACCAGACCACCCCTTCAAGCTTTCATACACATCACATATAATAAATGTGTTCATCAACAGAAACTTCATTGTCAAAACGCTTCAGTCTTTTATATTCAAGTGCTTTTTTACATGTCACTGTAAGTTGAACACTGTTTGGTCATAAAATTTTAAGCCATACAAAAGACTACATTTTGATTACGCAGAGAGTGCAGCTGTTTTTTGTTTTTCCTCCTTCCTGTTTTGCATTTTATAATATATTTGTGGTGAACATCTAATGAACTGATAAAAAAAAACAGTTATTACTGATAATACAATACTTCCACTATACATTGTTCACTAAAAAATAATAAAAAAACAAGTTGAGTCCATCAAGTCTCTGCAGAGACTTCTGACAGGTTTTTAAAAAAAAAAACAGCATTGATTTAACATTTTGTACTTTGTACAGCACTTTGCTGAAGTAGGGTTATTTATAAAAGTGCGTGGTTGGTTGTGGTCCTGTCACTTCTTACTAACCAGATATAGATTTTTTTTAATGAATAGATATATTTTGTTGTCAATTCAAATAGTTTTGACAGGGTAAAGATCAGACAGCCACATACAAAAGTCTCAAATACATGCAAAGTTTTAAACAATATGTTTCTAGAAAGAAAAAAAAACAAAGTCATTCTGTTTCTGTCTGTATGTGAGCATAAAGGTCTTTTTTTTGTTTGTTGCTTTGTAAGATCCCATTATAGAGCCTCTGGCAGTATGTTCCAGCTGTAATAACTGCATCATCTCTTTATCACATTTCACACCGACTTGTCTGGTGAGTTAATTAATGGTTTGAATTTAATGTAACTACTCAGCATGTGATGATAACATCATTATCATCACCCATTTCCAGAGAAATCAAACATTTCTTTCTATTTCTGTCTTATTATCAGCTGAGCTCAAGTGATGTGTTGGGATGAACCTCCTGTAGAAGTTAGTGTGCAGTTTGCTTTTGCAATCCATAAAAAAATTTAAAAAAAAAAACCCTGAGTCATCTAAACATCTTAGTGTCACCACGGAACAAAAGCAAATATGTCTGAACCTCAGGCTCGCCGGTGCACTAAATTCCACACATCTTTCAGAGCTACTTTGAAGCTGGGCACTTTCGTGAATGTAAAACTGACTCTGTTATAGGCTGTTATGTGTTTTTTTTTTTAAGTCATGTGGCTGTGGCAGCCATCTTGAACTGAGCTGACTCCAAAAGGTTAATCCGTTGTAAAGGTACATCCAGTGATTACATTCTGCAAGTTTTATTTAAACGTCTGCTGTGGTTCATGAGATACTTTGGTAACAAACACATGCGCAGACACACACACACACAGGTACGAGAGAAAAACACCTTCATATTTCAGCAGCAGGCAATTACAAATGCAAAATGATGAAGTCAAATCAGTTTAAACACAGATGAACAACCAGTCAAATTCCAATACTCAATTAAAAATCATAAGGAAATGTTGTAACTGAGCTTAAACTGTTTTGGTTCGTATATTTTGATAAGAATGGCAGCATTCTAATAAATCATCCAATCTATTCCTCATTTATATTCTTTCTTTGCTGTTTTGTACATGATTAAAGACTGATATTCCAGATAACAGGAAAAGGCAGAATCACTTGTTTGCTTCAAGCATGGTGGTCTACTTGCATCATCTGCCGAGATAATCTGATGGAGACATCCTTTATGGCGCATGACAGACAAACACAATCTCAAAGCGGAACCACAGGTTATGGAAATAAAAAGCCAGCTTTGGTTCCTGTAATTTGTGGCCTAATATTTAGAAACTTCACAGTTGGTTTCCAGGCTCGCTCTTTGTTGACTCACTAATGAGACACAGAGCGTTAAGAGGGTGATGCACTATTACATCTGAGGTGAAGGTATGCACTCTTTACTCGCAGCAAACTCCATGAACTTCACTTACAAGATCTATTATCCCAACTCTATCATTGAGAGGAAGAATTAAGACTCCTGACGTAATATTTATAAGGTGCTGACAGAATCGGACATGTCTGGTGTGCTGGAAAAGCTTTTTTTTGTAGCAAAACTGGGAAAATCAATAAGTGAGAAGGTGGATCACGGCTCAGTGATGCTGCAGAGTTGTAGGCTGTGAAATTATTTAATGGGACAGGTTGTGAGAGCAGGGGATTATTTTTGATTCCTTTTCATCGGCTTTCACATCTCACTGTGCTGAGCCAAAAAAGGGCGCACAAAGCTGACGATCGAGATGAGGATCATAAATAGAAAATTGAGCTGATAATCAATGACACTTATCTGAATGTATTCATGGTAATAGTTCAGTCATTAAGCAGATAGCTGAATTGAAGCAGAAAATTGCAAGGCAACTAAGAGGAGGAAATTGGTTTGAAATCAAAATCAAAGTTTTTAAAAATGCATTTTGATCTAATTGCAATTCCTTATAAATCTTGATAGTACACTGTAAAACATAATATACTGGTTCAATTTGAAAATAGAACTCAAAAAGGCTGCTTTAAAAATCTAAATACACTTTATGTTGCCTTCAATAAAATAAAAACATAATGTACACCTCTTTGTTACCTTGGCTGATTAATATTCAGTAACTGATTGAACTTTTCTTTTCAGTTGATTCAATCTACATTTCTCATTTAGCTCCATTAAAAATGTCTGGTGATTAGAATCAAATTTGTAAATTGATTGAACTACAAAGTCATTACTTTAAACCTAAATGTCATTTTCTACATAATTAATGTGGCCTCTTTAAACAAATTTGTCTTAGACTTTTGTACAAGATTTAACTCATCGTCTAGTTGCTTCAGAAATCCCTTCCTGTAGTTTGGTTGGAGGAAATCCTCAATGCCTCTAAAATCTTATATGTAAAAAGAAAAAAGAAAAAAAGATGGAGGATAGTATTAGCCTTAAGTGGTCAGGGCAGAGCACAGAAACAGCGATGATGCAAAAGTCTTATTCCCCCCACCTGATCTACCTTCAAAGTCACATTGGCATGCATTAATAATTTAGTTACACACATAATTTCACTTTAACCTGTTTTGTAGTTAAGATATTAGTGTTCAACTAATTAGGTCCTTTTAGTTCAAGAACATCATCAAAACTCATCATAAAAAACTAAAGCACATTGGGATTATGACTTTAAGGTAGTCAATCAATACCAAGATTAAAACAAGACTGAGTTAATGCTGGAAGTTTGAAAATTTCAAACAATTCAATAAACTCTTTGTGCCATATTTAAAAAAAATCATACAGATGTTTACGCTGAACTTGATGAACAAGGATGCAAATGCTACCAACATTAATAAAACAACATTCACATTAAAAGTAATTAATCTTACTAAAAATAAGAAAAGTAAAATTTTTATGTTTCTATGAACATAATTGTTGACAGTGATGGAATACTGGAGCTAGATTCATATTATGTGTTTTCAAGCAATCACAAAGAAATATGTGTTGCAATTTCTTTAAATCAGAGGGGGAAAAAAATTAATTAAGAAACATTAAAACTAAATCTAAAACAACTGTAATTTAGCTAGTCAAATAAGCATAATTACATATTCTGAGTGTCATCAGATCAGCTTTCCCATTCTGAGCTGATCTGATCATGAATTTTAGTGGGGGCAATTGTTTGAATACCTGTGATTAAAGGTTTAGTTTAATTTGATATCACAAAGTAGTACTATTGATCCCTTCTTTTGCAGAAAATCAAACAAACTGCCTCTCTAAAGACAATGAACTTTGTTTTTTTTAATGCGGTTTCAAGCTTTGCAAAAAAAAAAAATCAATGATTTAAATATCAGAAGTTGCTCATTGAAATGGAGTCGATCAGCTGATAATTGACATTATCAGTTGATGGTATTAAACTGTAGCAGAAGAAGAGGGTATAAATTGTGCCAAATAATATGGAAATATTCACTAATGGGGCTTTTGGTAGATCAACATTACATCCATGCTGAAACACCACAGATTTCTTGAATAACCAACTTGGAGCAGTCATTCACAAAACAATTCATGAATAGAGTATTTCATCAGGCATTTCCATCTACATAAATGGAAAAAGGCAGCCCCTAACCCCCCCACCCCCTCAAAAAAAAAAAAGAAGCAAGCTGGCTTTCTTTGACTGTTGCTAGGCTGGTGCTGCCTCTTTTTCAGCAATGGCCACAGAAATAGCGCCCTTCATACAGTAACTGTTTATATGTAACTCATGTTACCATCACACGTGTAACTCAATCGGCCTGTTATCTGGGCCAGTTCTCAACACTGGTGTAATCATAGCCATCACTCATTGCTCCACAACAATAGTTCAGGCTTGACTAGAAAGCTCAGCTGTTGCCATCAAGAAGGGGTCATTTTAAAATGAAACATCACAAACAAAGAGATATTAGATAATCAAACAGTAAAGCATTCCAGTGGTGCTTTAATCTGATACCGGTTTAACACAGAGCTCTAAAGTATGCATGGGTTGATATTGTACCTTGAGGCAGAAGTTAGTATAATTCTCTTAATTGGAAGTCCTCTTTCAAGAAGCACACGAGGACACACTTACACCAAAGCTTATCAGAGGAACCCTGCACATAAAGTGCTGCTCTGATCTTCTTAGTTTCCAAAAATGGGGGTTTAAAACGCAACTGTGATGATAAATGTGCCCCAGTTCAGTGCTCTCGATAGGAGAACCAAATGAACCACTTTTTGAAGGTTGTGTGCCGGTGGTGTGACAAAACACGCAAAGTATGTCAAAGGTTTGGCCCGCATTCGTTGAACCAAGCGCGTGATGCGGATTCTTACACCTTTCAAAGACAGCTCTTTCATCAGGCATGATCTGCTGCGTGTCTCCCACATCAAGCACGCGTGTCAGCCCGTCTGTGCAACTTCAAATGTTCTCCTGAACACTCCTGCATGCACAGACAAGTCCATGTTTATGTTGGCTTTGATGCAAGGAAACACATGGACCCTATTTGTCAGAGTCTGACTGCAGCCTTTAAAGGATGTGTTCACCCAAATCAAAAACAAAACTTCGTGATAGGCATCTGCCTCCACCATAATTTGATAAATGTGATGTTCAAAAAAAATCCAACATGGTCTTTTGATATGCGTTTCATATACAATGCATCAAAAAGCCACTAAAAAGATCACAGAGACAGGGACTTATTGAAGTTTGATCCTACTGCATGTATAAAAAGATGGAATGTGGACTAAAATGTAAATAAAAACAAAATGATGACAAACGTCAAACATTACTAAAAGTATTCACTCACCCAACCATATCATTGAATACAGGTGTTCCAATCACATCCATGGCCACGGGTGTATAAAATCAAGCACCTATGCAAACTGCCTTTACAAACCTCTGGGAAAGAATGGATCGCTCTCAGGAGCTCAGTGAATTCCAGCGTGGTGCCGTGATAGGATGCCACCTGTGCAGTAAGTCCAGTTGTGAAATTTCCTCATTACTAAATATTCCCCAGTCAACTGTAAGTGGGATTATAACCAGGTGGAAGCGATTAGGAATGACAGCAACACGGTCATGAAGTGGTAGGCCACATAAAATCACAGCGCAGGCTCAGTGGATGCTGAGGAGCATAGTGGACAGATGTCACCAACGTTCTGCAGAGTCATCAGCGACAGACCTCCAAACTTCATGTGGCCTTCAGATTAGCTCAAGAACAGCGTGTAGAGAGCTTCATGGAATGGGTTTCCATGGTTGCATCCAAGCCTTACATCACCAAGTGCAAAGCGTTGGATGCAGTGGTGTAAAGCTTGCCACCACTGGACTCTAGAGCAGTGGAGATGTGCTCTCTGGAGGGATGAATCACGCTTCTCTGTCTGCCAATTCAATGGATGAGTCTGGGTTTGGCTGCTGCCAGGAAAACAGTACTTGTCTGACTGCACTGTACCAAATTTAAAGTTTGGTGGATGAGGATTATGGCCTGGGTTGTTTATACAACATCTCTGCTGTTTTAGAATGCCATTGTGAAAAGTGTTTGAGAGATTTTACAAAAGGTGATTTTTGAAGCAATTGTTTTAAACAAACAGGGTCAAAAATGTTCAGTTTACAACACAAAATGCACAACAGTGAACGAGTCAAAAGATGCTTCAATCAAATATTAGTTTGAGACTCATCTTTTATTGAAATTCCTTTTTGTGTATTCTTTTTTTTTTCCTGGAATTTTCTATGTGAAGGATGCTGCAGAGATGGCATTGATTTTTTTTTTCTGCCTCATTCCATCAATGTTGTTGTTGCTCCTGTCTTTCATTACAAACAAAATGACCCCATTACATGTATTGTAAATCTTCAAAAAAATATTTTAGTTTCGGAATAGCAATTACCAGAACCTAGTTTGCAGAATAAATATCAAACAAAACAAATGCTACAGTATCTGAATAAATGGACAGATCTTGCTGCTCTCAACACCAAAGAAACAAAACAAAACACAACTATACAAGAGATGAATAAAAACAGCCAACTAAAGAAATCTAAAGAAATCATTATGGGTAGTATTTTTCTCAAGGCACTCATTACCATGTGCGATGTTCTTCAAGGCTGTGTGTTTGGAATGAATAATTTACTAATTTCATTCATATTGTGAGTCACAACTCAGCATCAATCACTATGGGAAAGATTTTTTTAACTGTTTTTTTTTTTTTTTTTTGACTGTCATTTCATTTTTTTAAACATTTATTGAAAATGTGCTCTTGGTTGAGTACAAGTGGCTAAGTTCTCGCCCAAAAAGATACTTTCAAGCCATCTTTCAAATGTGTCTAATTTCTGAGAATTAGATGGACGGACAGCCGCACTGCAAAGGCATGAAAATCTTTTCTTTCATTACTGTAGGTGAATACGGCTTTGTGCTATATAAGACCAATACGTCACATGCAGCCCTGAGTCACGAAGGACACACAGTTGCCTTTCAGGAAATTATGTTATTGGAGTACACAGTGTGGCATTGTCCACGTAACATTCACTGTTTTACATAAAGAAAGAAGACCCAACTCTCTCTGTGTTGTTGTGTTAATAGTAACATGAAGAGAAAAGAGGAAAAAGAGAGATTTTTTGCTAACTGCTTACAGCTTTCTCACCAAAGAGTCAGATCAGGTGATAGGTTTTGTTTTTGGTTTTTTAATGTTTTTTACGGAAACATGGGTGAAATGCTGTGTGTCTGCATGACTCATTTAAAGCTCCTGGGTCATGAGGTTATCTTCACTTAATTTAGTAAATGTTATTTCTGTCAAGAGCAGTTCAGGGAGCTGCTTTAGAACAGCTCGAGAGGTGCTTTGGCCCGGTCAAACCTGCCAATTCAAATGTCACGAGCCGGTTTGAAAATGAGCTCCAGTTCGCAAACAGCTCTTTGTAGCGCTGCTCGGTCACAGAATTAAAACCCACTCAAAACCCACAATGACACGCGACAGAAAACTGACATCTTGACGTGATCTAGGTGGTTGATTAGAATTCAATTTGTTACAGATGATCACACTTTTTTTTTAAACTTAGGAATGCCTTTTATTAAATTCTGCGTTTCCCTTTTGAATCTATAAAGTTTTTACACGAGTTTGAACGTCAGAATGAAACTTGGACAGTTTTCACCGATCGTCCCACTCAAAAGATCAAGTTTACATTTTTTAACTTTTTTTGCAATGTGCTTTACATTCCTTCTGATTCATAAAAGTTGCCATAGTGGTTCAGTTCAGCTACTGCAGAAAGTCAATTTAGGACAAACTGATTTGTAAGAACAAAGAATTGAGAGATGACGTGACACCCTAGCTGCTCATTATTGATTCCTCAGCGCACAGCTGCTGCAGCTGTGACACGTAAACTCTTGGCCTAGATGTGGTTGTTATTGTTCGGACTTCAGCTGCCGCTTTGGTTCAGTCTGTGGCTCTGTGGACATTTCCAGCTGTTCTATCATTTCAGCCTTCCGTCCAATATTTCACCAATATGCCATAAAAACAACAC
Organism: Kryptolebias marmoratus; assembly: GCF_001649575.2. Taxonomy (NCBI): domain Eukaryota; kingdom Metazoa; phylum Chordata; class Actinopteri; order Cyprinodontiformes; family Rivulidae; genus Kryptolebias; species Kryptolebias marmoratus. The sequence continues at coordinate 19,323,327 of NC_051446.1, forward strand.
CGCGGGGAATCCTAACAGCCAACGAGCAAGCAGCAGTGACAGCTGTGTCATCTCAAACCTGCAGTCACGCCGGTCAGTAAGAGAGCTGGCAAAGCACTTTTCCGTCTTGTGCCTGAGCAGCCACAGCTGAGCGACTCTTACTGCAGGCATAACAGGCAGCAGACTACTGTATAACAAGTTATCGTGTTACACCTCTGCCTCTCTGCGGAAATGAAAAGGTTAGGTAATGGGGAGGGAGGCAAACACATAAGAAAGAAAAGTAAAAGTAGCCCTAAAAGATCTTTGACTCTTTTAAAGCATTTCTTCAACACACATGAGCTACTGCCTCTGCTTTGCAAACAGTCAACTATCTCAAGATGAAAGCTTTCAGATAAACTTAGCACATATTTAAGCCTGTGTTTTAACACTTACCTGCTCTGTCACTGGTTATTCCCACTGCTCTGACCCAGACATTAACTGAATAATTAAGTGGGTTTGATCAGCATCATTGATTTGGAATACTGCACGTATAGATGGCCAATAAGGACATTCCAGGAGTGATACCTAATGATGTGTTTGTTTTTTATTTTTAATGAAGCGACTCCTCATTAAAAATCTACATTAAGAAGACACAACAACATGTTTTTAAGCCCCTAATGTTAAGCAATCTCTCACTGCACACAGAGGCAAAAACAGCTACAAGATGGAGTGTTGCTTTAATGAATAATTTGTATAAAAATATGATGCAAGTGATAGCTTAAAGGGATAATTCAGGTCTTCTGAAGAGGACAGGATAGGACTAGTCAGTATCTTACCTGCAGAAGACATCACTCAGAACAATTTCATGTTGGAGAATCTGAATTTGAATGGTTAAAGTAACAGCTTGTTTTGCTGTGCCCAATTAAGATTTTAGCACCCTAAATTAAGTTTTAACAATTTAAAATAACTAACACCTCAGATTTCTTTATAGCTGTAAAAGAAAATGCTATGCTGTAAAGTTTTACATCACATTACCTTTGTATCCGATAGTTACACAAACTATTTGTTTAACGTGTTATATTTTCTGATGTGTTTTACTTGGAATGTGTTGCAACCAACCACATATTGCATTTAAACATGGACAGTGCTTAGTGTAAAAGAAACCCATAGACATCAAAGTGTAAAAGAACCAGTGTAGTTTAAAGCATTCACTCAAACTATTACAAAATGTTTGAGGTAGGAAATGTTTTAGATGACTAAAAATCATTTTGGAATAGGCCCCAGTGCGCAAACTGTTCATATGACTCCCCCATATGAATTTCTTCCTGATTCACCAACATGAGATCACTCTGACTGCTGTCTTCTGCAGGTAAGATACTGACTACTCCTATGAGAAAGTGCATTCTCTACTTTCTTGTCACACTTAAATATCATATGTGCATGCATGACTTACCAGTCCATCACAGTTGCTGATAGCCACAGAGGCTTCTGGCATGTCAGTCACATCTCCAGTGAAAACACAGTCCCTGTGGATGCGCTCCTTGGTCTTCTCTTTAAAGTCCTCCTGCCATTCCACAAACGCTCCCGGGGCCACCAGCCTCCTGTTGGCCCTCAGGCGAAGGTGAAGTTCCTTCCCGAACACAGTGACGTTGAAAAACAAATGCTGACCTGAGGGAGAGGTGACTGAGGGCATCTCGGGGGCACCGCGGGCCACCCTTCTTCTGCTGCCAGGGCTCGAGGGATTTTCAGTAGCAGCAGCATTTTTACTTTCACTTCCAGCAGAGAGCACGTGAGAAATGTACCGGCCGTGGGAGTCTGTGCTGAATGGCACGATAAGACCATATTCATTTAACTTTCCAGAGAGGTGTTCTGATGGGACAAACAGTGTCAAAGTGAGAATCACAGTCACGGACCTATGGCAGACAACCTGCTGTGGAAAAAGACTATTTACAAAAAGGAAAGTATAAAAGCATAAATAATGAGAAAAATATGATGTAATTGTTCTTTTAATAAAGATGTGTGAGCAATATATGCAGCAATCAGTGAATATTCAGTGGAAATCCAGCAATCTCTGCATTGTTTTTAATCAGGAACAATAAGGCAATCAAACTTATTTTGCTGACTTTTTCAAAGAAGGCATTTATGTTTATTATTCCTCTAATTTTAAAATACCAGAGTGCCCTTTCTTTGCCCATTCCTAAAGGCGCAATATAACAGAAAATAACTGGCTACTCACCATGTGTTTCAGCAGCAAGAATATGCTCCAAAAATACTTGAGTGAGTGAAAAGCACATCAGCAAATACATACAATCCATAGCGAGAGCTGTGGTGCAGAGTTTTCTTTTATGCTGCAAACTTTACGCAGAGTCCTTTCCCCCCCACCCCNAGGCACAAAGGCAGGAGAAAAGTGCTCAGAGCTGAGCTCCAGCGAGGCAGCCGGGCATTTCGGAGCGCTCCCGGTCTCTACACGCCAACGGGACGGATCCGCGCAAGTTGCTTCCAGTCCTTTGGCCTGCGCTGAACTGCAGAGACCGAGACGGCCCCGTCCATTTAGGGAGCCAAACTGGGGGGGATAACTGGGGTGCTGATGACGACAACTCCCCCGGTATAAGAACCGGGATGGTTTGAAGTGGTTTGCCCACTTTTTTTTTTTTCCTCTTTCCTTCTTCTGCTTCGTTTCTTCCTCTCCTTTTTCCCTCCTTAATTAACTTTTAGTAAGTTAACACACGCCTACGTTGAAGAGAAAGGAAGAAGAAGAAAGAAAAAAACAACTTGTAGGGTTCAGATGCAGAGACAGAGTGTCCCGGTGGTGGAACATCTGCCGTCCAGTCGTGCACAATTACGCACCGATGGCTCGGCTGCGGAAATTAAAGGCACTACGGCGCACAGCGGGAGCGCATTCTCTCTGCTAGACAACCACACATTAAGTCAACCAGTTTTTTTTTTTCGTCATAGGAGTCCCAGGACGTTATATCATCATATTAAGTGGGGAGGAAAGACATTTCAACAGCTGATGGTCCGGTTTTTTTTTCTGTAAAAGGGTGGGGAAAGTCCAGATGCAAGGTAATAACTCATAAACAGCGTGTTTACTTTAGCCCCACAAACACATGTTAGTAATAACATGGCAATAAATCAGGGAACACATTCCTGCACAGCCAAGCGATCCACACTTCCAAATAGACAATAAAATTATGGAAATACAAGAATAAAGAAAAGATAAAGAAGAGGCAAAGATGCTTCTTTAGTTATACCTAAACATTTTTTTGATGGCTTTCATTCTAAGAAAGAAGGATTAAGAGTCTTCCAAAGAATCAGTTGTAGATGCCCATCCAGCGCTTACTTGTTGAAATTTCCATCAAAATCTGTCCAGTGGTTCATGAGATCTTTTGCTTACAGACAAACAGCATCGTCTGCAACAGTTAACGCTTACGTTTTAAGCAAATAGCTCACACAATGAGTAACACTTGGAGCATGTGTTGTGAATGACTCTCATCTACAGTCAGGACAAATTTTAGCACAATATCTGTAAAACTGGCTGAGTTACAGTCACTTTTGTGTTTTTTACGATCAGTTGGCTGTGGCAACCATCTTGAATTGGGTCAGCTCCAAAAGTTAATCAGTTGTAGATGTCCATCTAATGATTACTTCCTGAGAGTTTCATTTAATTCTGTCTAGTGGTTCATGAGATATTTTGCTAACAGACAGGCAGATACACAGACACACACTGGCCAAAAACATTTTCAATCTCTCACCTGGCAATACAGGCAGTGAGAACCACAAATATCTTTCAGATACATAGAATATGAGGTTATTTCTTTTAAATCATCTTGTGTTCTCTGCAGGAAACATGTCTGCTTTCACATTCCAGTATCATTACTCTGGTATCAACTAAATTAATTTTACATTATGCAACTCCCTGTTCTCAAATGGGTTTCATCTTCCTTCTTTTTCTTTTTCATAATCTGGCCTAATTCCTGCAGATGTCACTGTGAGCATATTTGCAAAAAGAGACTAATTCCAGTGACATCGACAGAGGTTTAGGATGTGTGAAAACTCAACAGCAGATCTCTCAGGCAACTGGGATTTCTTTTGGCTTCTGCTCGCTCTGCTGGAGTGCAGAGCAGGTGTGGGTTCTGCGCAGTCATCGCCTTGGGGCAGCTGAGAGGAGATTGGATGGTGAGCCAGAGCTGTGCATTAATAAGCAGTGGAAACTAACCGCAGTATTAAGAGATGGAAACCATTAACTGCCTGTGAGAAGTTTTATGCTGTTTTTCCATCCATACTGTTTGGATTTTTTTTTTTCTTTCATAAGTCTCTAAAAGCCAGAAAGACATTCCACAATATAGCATAGTATTCAATTGGAAGCCTTGTTTTTTCCCCTTAGAAATGAATAGCTGCACTCAGAGTCTGTGGTTAAGTCCACACACACGAACAATTTTCTACAACAGAACACTCTGTCCTTTACAACACAAGTCAAACTTTAGTGCACTTTTGTCTCAAAGTGGATCTCAAAATTTGCACCAAATCACCAATGTTCAAAAAGCACGCAGAAGTCATTCCAAAAATATATACTTGATTCTCCTCAAACACTCAGACGTAGATCTCAAGGTCTAAAACACTGCTGAATTCATGCACATGTGGCTGCAAAGAGTCAAGCCTATTCCACCCTGTGTTTCCAGCCATATAGAGAGAAGTTACAGTACAGACTGTGAAACGGTGCATGCCTGAGTGTGTGCTGTAATGTTGTCTAGTCATGCCAGCGTGCTGAGAAAATATGTGACTTTGCAGAAGATGCAAAGCAGCTGTTAGTCTGGCCAGCAATTTAAGGGAAGAGGAGTGGCTGCAGCGAAGTGGATGGAGGCATCTGGGTCTGAAAAAGGTCAAAGTCAGGGGTTAAGTTTTACTTATCACGCTGAAGAAGGTTTGATTTGCAAGGCAAATCAAACCTTCTTCAGCAGCTACTGTGACATGACCATAATTACATCAAGAAATCATAACAGAGTCATTTGTTTCCTGTTGAGAGTTAGATCCGATCCAGACATAGCTCAAACGACGTGATAAAATACACTTTTTTTGATGGATTAAAAAGTAGAACACCTATCAACGTGACACCATGAGTTATTGGTTCCTTCCTTAAAATCCTGTCATAGAGTCGTCTGACAGCAAAACTCTTAAAGAGCTACATTCATAGATACTGCAAGAGTCCGGTAAATACTTCAGCCTGGAGACTGACATTTGTGTTTGTTTTGGCTTTACAGTATGTATATGTTACAACCTTGCTTTTGTTGATATAGTTCTAGTACTTTGTTGTTTTTCATGGTTGTAGTAAATCAGATTAAATGAGCTTTATGTAGGATTTAGTGCCATCTAGTGAAGAAGGAGCAGATTGCAACCAACTAAAAAAACCCTGCCCAACTTCTCAAATTTTGTGTTGCTCTTCTTGGACAGACAGTATCATTTTTTTGTCACTGACTGTCTTTTGAACTTGTCCTGAATGTAATCAGTATCCAGCAAACATACCAGGAAATTGCTGTGCTTCCTATTCCAATGCCAAGCTAAGTCATTCCAGTAGTTTGAATCTCACAATCACCCTAATGCAGAGGTTTTGTTTTTCTGTCGATAAAAAAGGCAACATGTTGCCAAGGAAAATAAGAGAGGCTAGGAGGAAGACAAGTCATTAATTATAAGGTTAGCAGTTCAATTTTGTCTTTTTCAAGATGTCAAATTACTTCAAGTGACCTTAAGTTAGACTGTATAGACTAAAAATGGTTGTTTGTTTGGCTGTAGATCTCAGTTTAGGTCTGGCTTTTCTGATTTTAAAAATTTTAAAAACTGCAGAATGTAAAATGGCAATTTCTTGAGCTTTAGTCAAACTCCTATATTTACTAAGCTGTCCTAGTTCTTTCATTGTCCTAAACTAGAGTTGGTGTCCCACTGGGCTGCGGCTCTTGGAGGACTAGTTGGTGGCTCAAAGTTGTGGGAAAATTGCAAGAAAATAGGTAAAATTTCTGCTGCAGTCTCACTGAACGCTTGAGTTTTTTGTGACCAAGTGACCGGCAAGCTGTGAGCCCACAATTTGAGAGGCCAGTTTCTGAAAATCACAACCTCTTATCATTCACACGGTTTGCAAAACTGCACCTTTATCATTTATTCTTATGAGGTGCACTTTTGAAATGAAGACAGGCAGATCTGGACCAGTTTCTTAATAAAAATGAATGAGGCTGCTGAATATATCAGTCTGTCAGGAGTTGAGTAAACATTTAACTGGCTAAAGGTGCTGATCAGACGGGCTGATGCTTTTGCCTCTTTCTCCATACTCCATGCTCTAAGACTGATGTCACAGCTGGTAAGGTACTGATAACTATTTGACAGAACACCACTTTAAAGTTGACTGTATTATGCCTTTAAGCTGAGCAACTGAACAAAAGAACTTGACCCGACCACAGCAACATTGTTTCCTTGTTTGTGAACTGCAATTTCAAAACTCTGAGGTTCACTTGCACATTGCCAAAGAGAAAGAGTGGACCACAGTTAGTATTTGAACGTGTATGCTTAATGTCCCATCAGGTCAGATTTACAGTTATCAAGCATAATGTCCATTATAGCAGCCTTGGAGTTTTTAATGCAGAAACAAAGTCATCCGTAGCTCTAATGTAGAGCTTCTTTTGTTGTGATGTCTGAATTCAGTTCATGTTTGCAAGATAACAAACAAAATTGAGTTAGGGCTTCTCACTAACAAAATCTTGATTGAGGAGGACCAGAAATTGAGTTTTTTGTCAATTCAGTCATTACTTTTTATCCTGCTGGCTGAGAATTTTCATTACCCTGCTCAGTGGGGTGTGTAATATATGGCCTATCAGGGATTCAGCATTATTGCTTGTGGTAAACGAAAGCCTATAGACGTGCAGATTTAAGCGCATCACTTCACTGTCTCGTTATTATCAAATCCCTTAGACAACTAACAGCGTGCTCGAGTCTCAGGAGGTGTTTGCCCTGTTGCCTTTTTGCAACCCAAGAACAATCAAAGAGGACGGCGATGCACTCGTGCACCCTCACACCAGCAGCATGTCTCCTGTCCAGACCGGCTCTCTCATCTGCAGCGGGAGGCTTTCCACATGAAGTTCATTACATCCTCTCTTGCCGCTCTCCCCTCAATGCCGCCCTTTGTCCGTCGTAATCTCTGGATCCTTCAGAACCACTAGCTTGAGTTTCACTTTGGGGAGTACCTCAATGAGTTTGGAAGGGATTTCAAAGGCAAGGGGCCGCTATATCATCCAAGCATGGTCCTCATGTCCTTAGCTTATCTTGACCTGGAGTCAAGTTGGCCGCATGCTGCAACTGAATAGCCCCTCTCCATATCCGAATGTTGTTTTAACCGATTTATCTCTGCCGGCAATGCAAAATTCACAAACAGATGCAGTACTTTGGAAAAAGCTTTCCAGCATATTTCATTTAATATACCTCTCAAACCCCATCACCTATAGGGTCAAAGTATTCATAGAGTCAAATGATAATTAAAGGAAACAAATACGGCAAACTCTGAAGCACAATTAAGAATTTGGATGACTTGGTTTACGCTTACAACAGGCCAGAAGAGGCCGCGGTGTGCTAGAAATCCAAACAACTTCCGCACTCCCAAAGATAAGACTTCTGTGAACTTACAAGACGGGAAGTGATCTGAGATATCAGTCTTTCAAAGCAGGCCAGCAAAGCCAAGAGAGCTTCACAGATGTGCCGGCCGGCAGCTTTTAATCCTCGCACAGCCCTCTATTCTTGAGAGTGACCATATTTTTTTTTTTTTTAATTAAGACCCTACCTGTCCACATCAAAAGGTTTTTCAGATTAGTCTTTTGATCTGACTAAGCTCTTTATTAGGGTGTATGGAATATGTTAAGATTCAGCCCAACAATGAGTCATCTGTTTTGTGTAAATGTATGCTGCTTGATGCTTATAACCCACTCGGCTCTCCGAGGCTGGCACTGACACAAGACAAAGAGGCCGCACGGATATACGAGAGGTATCTTAGCTGCGCGTATCTGGTGCAAGAGGATGATGCTGAGATAAGGAGGGGAAGAGGAAAAAGGAAGCCGAGGAGGGAAGAGACAATCATCTGGCTCACCTTCGCAAAATCGGAAACTTCAATAAAAACCTTGCACAGTGGAGATTTGTGTTCACAATATTTACGGTCAGTGAGTCCTTCAAGACACCAGATTCTTCACACAGAAGGGTTTTATTTTATCTTGTAAAAAGCAATGCCATGATACCAAAAGCAGACATGCAGGTCAATCTGGTATTTATTTTAGCCTCCAAATAACAAAAGAAATGGCACTTAAAGTAAATAAAAGGCAACACATCGTCTTAATAAGGAGCTTATTGAAAAGGATTACAAAGAAAAGCTAAGGAATTAGGGTGTTATTGCAAACCATAAATGTATGTTCTTGTGTTAAAAGTCACAAATTTCTAAATGCAAAAAATCCACATAAAAATACTTTTCCAACTTACTTTCAATTAACATAATCTGTTTACTCTTAATAAGTTATTTGATGCACAACAAACTGAAAAAAATTGGAATAAGAGCAATTTTCATTCCCTTTTTCTCATTTCTCTGGTTTTAAAGCAGGATTTATGCCAACTATGCATCTTTGCTAATTAAAAGAGTAACAAAATGCCCTACATGATAAAAGTGCTTGGTCATGAAGGAAATGCTGTACAGTAAAAGTTGCCCTGTGTAGACATGGGTAACAATAACCGTCACGTGTTCAGTGTAACAACCGTATCCTTGTTGCTCCAACTGGGTGACAAAAGCAAAACAAAACTTTTTTTTGTTTTGTTTTCCAAGCAGTGAATCATCCAACTGTTATTTCTTTCCACTGACGTCACCAACATGAGCTTCAGTCAACCCCATCAAGTGGTACCAAGTGTTTCTAAATCCCAAGTTACACACCAAATATTTGCCGTTTCCAGCCATAAGTCTTCCACCCAGATGCTCAATTTGATTCCTGTTAGCAGACTGGTGATGTGAAGATTGTGTGACCTGTTTATAAAAATGAAACTCCACAAATTTTTCTGACATCCAAGTCTGTTTAAAACTCTGATTTTGTAGCTTGCTGCTCATCTCTGTTTGAGTCTGACAGCTTGAGGCTACATTAGCTGCAGCGTTTTCCCACAATCAGGCTGTAGGACCGCCAGTGGGGAGGCTTCTGAAAGTTGGCCAATCAAAAGAAGCAAGCTTTTCGAGACGGAGACTTTGAAAAGACAGGAGCCTAATTAGGTCAGACATGAAAAATTAGATATTTAAATATATTTTAATTCTTCTGTAAATCATGCAATGCTTTTCTATTGGAGTCCAACAAAAATACAGAGCTTTTTTTTTTAAACGGAGGTGATGTTTCAGGAAAATTTCATTTAAAGGACCTCTGTAAAAATAATGTAACTATCACCACTCTGCAAACAAACCAAAAGACATAAATATGTTCATAACACAACTGACGTGTTAGTACCTGCATCATGATACTTCCAATTAAATGTAAAAGAAAACAGGTACAAAACAGGAGCAGTGCTGCTGTTCTGCTTTTAAAAAAATGGCAGAATCTTGTGCTCTCTACATCATTTACGCTAACAAGGATTAGAAAGCTCGCAGGCACATTAATACTTAAATAAAAAACAGGTTTCATATACACAGGGACTCAAAAACCTCCGATCTTTCGTTCTAACTGGAGGAAAAGGTCAGGGACACGACAACAAACTGCCGTGACTGGCAACCAAGAATAAATGGCTAACAATGGAATTTGTTTCTTTCCTTCATAACATTTAACTCTTTTTCCCAACAGGAGCTTTCAATGCCCATCACAATAAAAAAAACAACATTTTAAACCATAGAAAATAAATGAATTATTAGTACACTGGAGTTCAACATTTATCATTGATTGAAAAGGCACAAAAAATGAGAAAATTACCAACTTCTGACTCAAAAAGATCTTAACAAAACTCAACATTAATCAAACTGTTAACATCATCAGTGAGTAAAAAAAAATAAAATAAAACGAACACAAAACATGGTGTAAAGGCATAGAAGAAACAAAAAACTAAAAGCATAATAAGGTTCCTGTAAATGTCTCTCTTTCTGAAAAGCACAGAGCTTGTTTTGGGGCATTCAGTGATCCTTCTCAGATGAACTCCCCTCGGAAAGGAAGTGATTGAATGTTTTGCTGCTGCCAGCGGTAGCGCAGCCTGGCCAGCGGGGTGTCTCTCGGGTCTTCGAACTCTGAGAAGCCCAGCTGGTTGAAGATGTCATAAACTCCAGCTCTGGCAGCCACCTACCACAGAAAGACACAAAGCGGCAATTAAAAAAAAAGAAAAATCAGCCAGACAAGACTTCATCATCGTGTGTGAGTGAGAAATGGCTGCAAAAACACAACCATTTTTTTTTTGCTGTTTTGTTTTTAGAGCCAAAACATGCTGTTTGGTTTCCTGCATGTGCAGCTGTTTCAGTGGAACAGTAGGTGTCTGCTGTGGGTTTGGAAAGGACATGATGTTGAAGGAAAATAACTCAGGATGCTTCAATTTTTTTTATTTTTTTTTCCGATCAATTGAACACATCTTGTCTGTAACCAGGCTTTTACTAGCTGAACTGAGCTCTAAGCATGTTTACATGAGACAGACGTGAGCTGTGGAGCGCCTCGGTGGAAACAGATGATCATTCATGAATGATGGAGCCTGAAAATAGATCTCCAGGTCTTATACTGTTGTACAATGTTGAAGCATCTTTGGGCAAGCCATTAAATTTCAGCTGTGTTTACAAGTTAGGTCTTGCTTGTTTGCTCCCTGCCTACATGAGTATGAATGGGTGAAATAAAAGCAATTTATGAACAAAAAAAATTGTTTAAACCTCATTAAGTGAAACCATTATTGTTTGATTTTGTTGTACCCATTAAACCTTTATGAATCAGAAGTCCCAACCACCTCACTACACCAAGGTGGGCAGAATCTAGGAACAACCTTGGGGCAAAATTACAGAAATAAAATCTGTTTCTCCTTCTCAGAAAATTTTATGAATGAATCCGAACGTTTCCTCAAGAGGCTTCACTGTTCGTGATAGCCTGCAGGTCACGCCGAGTTACGGTCTGCCATGATGTCAAACACCAAACGATTCATGGGAAACACAGCGAGCAACCAGAAACATCTGCGCACAAATCAAACAATCTCAGTGAATCAATGCAAAACCAGCAGACACAGACTTCCCCGAAAAATAACTTTCAAAAGATTGAATGGCCAATTAGAAGTGCCGCAACTTGCCAAGTTTACTCGACAGGGGAGGCTTCAATGTTCAGTCACTTCCATGAATAAAAATAAAATAACACGAAGAAGTCAGTTCTTGGGGGAAATTCTCCCTTGCATGTGAAACACTTAGTTTGGAATCAGCGCAGAAACTGAATGAAGCCACAGGACATTTAAGAGAGAACATGGCTTAAAACACTGCCAACTCATTTTTTTTCTTTTTATCCTTAGGCGGTCAGGAAACAAGAAAGACGAAAGCATGAGAAGAAAAGTCTAAACACTGGAGCAAATAAGGGCATATTTCACTTTTATAGCAAACAAAAATGGAAAATATGATTCCGATTTGTATTCGTATGGTTGAAAGATAATCATTTAAGTGCTACTTGAGATACGTTCAAAAATGGGTTGTCATGGTAAACGCTGAGAAAGTCAAACAGGAACAATGAACAGGAATAATACTATCCAATATTTCTTTCACTAACAATGATTATAGATTAGATGGCCAGGTTTGTGCAGAAACAAACACAGATATCGCTTAGTATGAGCTGGATTATCTGTTTACTGACAATGCACAGCCAACTTTACAATAGATAGATAAAATTCTGCTTCATAGACAAATTTTAACTCTTTATCAGATGAATTGCATGAGTAAAAAGAATCCCACGGCTTCTGTTTGCCTGTTTTAAAGCAGCTGTTTAGAAGTAATCCAGTTCTTTTCATTCCATCCATGTCTAGGTCCGACGTGTTCCTGGAAAGCTGACAGCCTGCGTGTGCTCGACAAGCTTTTTGATGGGAACAAATGACTTTGTGCAGCTGAACCATTTGTTAGCAGATGTGACTCCTTAGAGACACTCTAGATTTGCACAATTAACTAGGACAACCTGACTCATCCACTCCACAGCCTTGCAGGCCTAAAAAAAAGGGGGATGTGTGGAAAAATTGCGAACAGTGAAAATTTGTGTTTGAGACTTCTGAAAGAGGATGTCAGGGGGATCAAATAAAAAGTGATTATATGTAAAGCTGAGGTCAAAATTTGGTGTATTCTATGTCAGATAAGTTGCTTGGAAAGTTTTACCCCCTCACAACGAATATTTGATCCCGTCAGGTCAGTTTGACTATAACATGATGTAAAAAACTGTACTTTGAACACAGAAAACATACAAAAAGTTAAGTCCATGTGTCTTAGTAACAAATAGTACATGTTTAATCTATCTCTCTTTTATTTCCAACTCTTGTGAAAAGTTAAAAAAAAAAGCCTGAAGAAAAGATTTAGCCCCCTGCAAGGCCAATATGTTGTTGAAAAACCTTCAGTTTGCACCTCTTGGGATAATTCAATACTCATTTTTAAAAACTGTTATTAAATAGACTTTTGATGCTCTTCTCTACAGGCATGTCTTCATCATTTTAAAACTGAGGTAAGAACTTCTCGAATCCATCTGCCATCTTTTTTTGTTGTGAGGATATAGATTTTTTTTTTTACGTCTCTACAGTGATCTAAACTGGCTCCTCAGTAATCATAAATGCTAATTGCTGAGAATAGATTTTGAGTTAGAGTAAACAATAAACTTTAAGGGTCACATCACTTTCCTTTTAGTAAAGACTCACTAAGCCAAACTCTTCACTGGCCATTTAAAATGTGAAACCTCGGTACAAGTTACATGAGAGCTCGATTCTTTTACAACCCATACTTATCCATGGTGGTCCTTTTTTTTTCCTTCAGTATAGCAACCACAGTTTAATGGGCTAAAATTATTAAAAAGTTAACTTTATGTCTCTTCAGAGCACTAAATGTGAGCTTGTGTGATAGGAACCAGTGGCTGGACTCATCAAAAAGTAAGTGTAGTGTTTACTTGGGTCAGTGTCAGTCGGTGGTACAGTAAGTTTAAAACATCTTCCATCTTCTAACTCTTTTTTATATTAATGTATGAATATTTAAAAAACTGGAAGAAAAGATCTTTTATCTCGAAATGAACTGTCTGGGTGAAACAAAAAGCAAATAAGAAAAAAAAAAAAAAAATCGAAAAATCTTTCCTATCACAGCATAAAAAAGTCAATGTATAAAACTATTGCAGGAAACAGCAATGCCCTCTGATACTGATACTGATCCTTACTGCAGCGAAGGAAAAGAAGCCTCAGACTAACACTGACTTGTTGCTTCATCAGTATAGGTGGTGTGTGCTGTTATTATGTTTAGAGGTTTGTGAAGTTTTCTTTCTAGTCTCTAATGATAGATATTATAGTAAAGATACACGATGGTCCTGTGCAGCTCTTTGCACAGATCCAATCTTCTTTTTAATCATATTTTTGTTTCTTTCGAGTTCCTGGCTCTGATGCTGCTGCTCAAACAAACGACTGCATTATGCTTTGTTCCCGCACTGTCCTCTTCACCCCATCACGCCAAATGATTGTGTGGCGAAAATAAAAAAGCTCAAAGGGGAGTAATATATAAAATCAAAGCAGACCTTTATATCTGCACTATGTAAAACATTATTAAAAAATAAATAAATAAAAATATTGTTTTGAAATCATGGTTTTAAATCACAGCATCGTGCTTCTTTTGATGCGCTCGGTTGGTAAACTGGCCTTGAAGTTGCTGCCTGGTGATGCCTTTTTGGAAAGATGTCTTTCATGCTGCATTGAAATGATCACTAACACCAACACTCATTAGGTGGCTGGAGCAGCAGTGCTGGATAGAGGGGGGGAGGGTAGCGAGGAGGCACCGGTTTTTCCCATAGTCAGCTATCTCAAAGGCTGCACATACTATGCTGGTATGGAAGGGGGGGTGGGACAGGGAGGCCTCTATGCCACACATCAAAACAGCTGGAGTGACTGATAGAGTACTTCTCCTACAGGCATCTGAGGTATGCACTGTACACAAGTCCTGCCATTGTGCAAAATCAAACATTTTTGGATTAGCAAACGTGAATTTCAAATCTAATAACTCTTCTGATCTTTTTGCTCTGATCTGACTTTATGGCCCCGATGACACTACAAACAGAACTTTCCCCAAATGTGTTCACAGCGCCTCAGTCAGCACCAGTTACATCAAATGCTATGTACAGTATATAGTCTTGCGATGTTGAGATTCTCACCAAGCTTGGGAAGGAAACGGTTTCAAAATTTCTTCTGCAGCATGACGGCAAACCCATCAAAGGGCCACAGAATCTCACGAAACCATCTTCTGGCAAAAGATAAACAAGACGACCAGCGACACACAATTCTGTCACTCCTTTGAACATCCAACATTTGAGACTTGGAAAAAAAAAAAAAAGGTACTAAAAATGACTGCCTCGAAAAAAGAACAGATGCCTCAAATAGCACCGGAGTGGTTTTAGAGTCCAAAAAAAAGGAATTTTTTTTTCTGTTAAAAGTTTATAAAATAGGAGCAAAATTAAAAACAACCATTAAAAAAAACAAATGTTCAATTCTTCAAATGTTTATTTTTGGTTCAGCTTTATTTAGAAACTAGGAAAGTAAAGATTTTGGTAAACAATACCTATTTTCTCAAGTTTTCGGTCCTCAAAATATATTTTATTCTGTTGCAAAAAGCGCCTAACATATCAGAAGCTGGCAATGTTTGTTTCTCAGCATGCCTGGAAACAGTGCACTCCTGCTTTTAATGGCCACAGAAATCTAATTAGACCACACGCATAAAGCACAGCCAATATAGAATGCAGGACAGACGATGGCGCGTAGACCTGACAGGTTGTGTATCCATGGCGATGACCCTCGACTCACGCCTCTGGCGATGGAGTTTGTCATTACTGATTCCGCCACGGTCACTGATGATAGGCTAGTGATTGTGCCCTGGGGTTGGCTGGGTCAGAATGATTGGGCTGCTGCCAGATTGTGCTGCAACTGGGCCACTAAATACATCCCGATGCAGATGGTGAGACTCCGCCATGTCAAATGTTCTTCTGACCAATGACACAAGGAACTAAACAAGCTACTTTTGTAGCTTCTGACACATGCATATTCACTGTCTGGTTTGAAAATATCTCAAGACCTCAAAAATGAATCAGTAAAAAAAAAAAAATCATCTCACAGATACAATCTAATCTTAACTCGAACACCAAAGACAGTGGTTACCAAGGAAACCATCTCCCTTGCAGAGCTTGACTGGTTCAAACAAATAGCTACCTCATGTATGAATAGTGGAATTTATTTAATGATTAAATAAAGAAACATCTTTTGTGCTCTGCCATTGGTGGTTGAGCCACAGATACCTCGGCAACTGGGGAAAAAAAAAATACAAATGATTTACAATCTATTTTTCTGGATGTTCAAAAAAATCATCATTCAGTTTTTGCAATCAGTTAAATAATTATATTCCAACTGACTATATATTTTAATTTTTTTTAAATGAAAAACATAACTAGTGTTAATAATTAGAAAAAGAAAATAATGATCAAGCCATGTGACAACACTTTAGAGTTTGCTTAATCGTATCGTCATTAATTCTTCTGCTGAACATGGTTTCTGTAAATCACAGTTTTTTACTCCCTGACATTCGAACATGGGAATAACAAACGGACTGAACCTGACTGACTCAGCCAAACTTGACATTAGCTGAAGTTAGAGCGCGTACACAGAACTGATAAATTATGGCTTTTAGCCGTCCTTGTATTTAGTTTGAGAAGAACAGAAAAAACACACACACAATTTATGGTACTTAAAAAAAAAAAAACACTTAAAAAGCAAAGCAGGGTTTGTGAAGCCGTTTTCCATTTAACTCGTGGTTACAAACTGTACAACAGAGAATAAAAATTGGAAATTAGTTTAAATAAAAACAACATTTACTGTGTTCTTTGTAAAAGAATGATCCTATTGCTTAAATTTTGTAAATCTACTAATTTCTTGTTTCCATTTATTGAATGACTTATAAAACACCAACTAAAAGTATAAGGTATATCTTTGCAGTGACGTTGCAGTACGACTTTTTATTCACACTACAGAACCTAAACATACAGGGTTAGTGTCAGATGGAGTGACTGGGTGTAATCTCCCCTGCTTTACACTGACTGTTAACATGTGCAGCATGAATGTGTGAATAAGCACAAGAAAATGAACAAAAACCAAATCAGAAAATGTTGCAAGTTCAAACATCTGCATGTTTCCTCTGACACTTTAAAAAAAGCTTGGGGTCAAGCCAGGCATCTGTCAAGATGATTATCTTGTTAAGTGTTCAGCCATCACAAGTATTAGATTTAAA
Organism: Kryptolebias marmoratus; assembly: GCF_001649575.2. Taxonomy (NCBI): domain Eukaryota; kingdom Metazoa; phylum Chordata; class Actinopteri; order Cyprinodontiformes; family Rivulidae; genus Kryptolebias; species Kryptolebias marmoratus. The sequence goes on from NC_051446.1 coordinate 19,339,774, forward strand.
TAACGCCTCACACTGCAAGCTGAGGCCGCGGTTTAAATGATAATGTAACTCTTATTTCCATGAGTTTCATTCTTTAGTGACTCAGCTAATATTAGCAGGGCTCCACATTTGTATTACAATGTGTGATTATACAAGTCCTTTCAAACCAAAACAACCTTTTTCACTGTTCTTATAACCATTTAAACCAGTTTCCTTCCTTTTATGCTTCAGCACTGCGGGGGACGATGGCCATCTATATAAGCTATATAAGTGGTCCCCAATTTTCTGTAATTTTTTTTTACCACAATACAAACTAATGAGTAACAAAGGAACATAATTGGTTCAATTGTAAGCATGTATTGATTAAGAAATCCATTTATACAGTTTACCTTAGGTTTTGTTGCTGACACTGGTCCAAAACGCCTCATATCATCAGCAACATGTGACGTCAGTCGCTAAACAGTTAGATGTTGTTATGTCACAAGCAGCGTACACCAAAACCCTGCTGAGGTTCTACTAAAAGACCTCTTTTGATAACTTTTGACCCTCGTTTATCATTCTTTTACATTACTTTTGTTTGGTGCTTCCCATGTCCAAATGATTCATTGTGCTTTAAAAGACAATATGAAGTTAAATGATTGGTCAGCATTCACCTTTTTTAATATCAGGAAAAACTCTCAATAAGTTTTTTTTTGAGGTGTCAGCATCCATCCGATGAACAGCACTGGTAATGCTGGTGACTTGTTCCTCACTCCTCCTGCAGAAATTAGGCTTTCGTGCTTCAGGACATGCAAGACAATTGCCAGATATTGATAACTGTGAGGTGCAAAATGTCCCGTGAGGTCAATAACCTTCAGCTGCGAGTAATTTACCACAAGGACTAAATATGGTTTTTACAAGGTATAACACGCGAGTTTCACAGAAACACCAATAAAGTTAAAAATGATTTAGAAAGTGCAGTTACTGTAAGAAGAGCAGCATAAATCGCTGGTTTTGAAAGTTCTTTATTAGCCTCTTTAAATGCCACAAACTTAACATAAACAAAGCTTAACTGAACTGTCTTTATGAAAATGAAACTGGTGTTTGTTAAAGAAGAAGCTCAAGGTTAAGATTTTCAGAAGCTGCTACTGAAAACAAAAATAGGCTAAAAGTGGCCGATTTTTTTTTACAGTTAAATAAATTCAAAAAATGTTGTGAACTCGGGAGCAATTTCCTGAGACCTGCTACCTGCATAGCTTTTTGTATTGACATTCGGAAACAACTTTAAGATGAGTGCAGAAGCTGAAAGCAATATTTAAAGTGGAAACTAAATGCTATAACCTCAAGTTACTGTTGAACTAAATAAAAAAATAAGATGTTCTGTCGTGATCATGGTATGAATACTGGTGAAAATAAATAAAAATAAAGTTATAATGTAGCTATGGAAACTGACAGTTTATAAATTTATCCCAAAACTCTGAACATTAACTTCTATTTGTTAATCCTTTTTTTCTTGTAAACAAATAAACCAATGACCTTTTCTTTTGCTGACTGATTTAAATTGGACGTTTTCGATTAAACCATCATAGGGACAACTGTTCACATACTGTGATCAGCTCAGCTCAGCAAATTACTGGAGCTTTTGTTCACAAAATGGCTTTTCCCCCCAATCAGCATAAAAGTAGAAATACATGCAATAACAAAAGTAAACATTATTTTTGACATGTTAGAGTAAATTGATGTGATTTCTGTTCTTTTCCTTTGTGAGCTACCCTGTATTTTCCTATGGCATAACTGGGCAATTAGAGCCACTCTGATGCACCACATTTATTTGCTATTCATAACAGGAATTATAAGCCCCGGATGACTGCACATATTTCTGTGACAAATGTTTTCACAGCAATTGTTCCGGTTTATTTTAGGGGTTTGTTTTTTTTCTTTGAGTTTAATCCATTTTACTAAGAAAAAAAGAAGAAGAATTTTTTTAAAACATTCTTGGGTTTTTTGGTGTTTCCTCAAATTATTGTTCCACAGATGAGAAGTTTTGAAGTAGCAGGCTTGACTCCAACAGTGACTTTGGCATCTTTGATTAAAAATAAATTATTTCCACCAAGGACAAAACATACTGGAATCTGCTTTTGCAGGAATTCGCAACATTTTAAATCTTTTTTTTTTTACATTCTGCAAAGCTACAATAAAAAACCAAATATTGTGCTGCAACAAATACCGTTGATTAAAATGCTGCCCACTCATGTAAATGTAAAATCAAAGTATTTCATTCCGTTTTAGATAGATTTTTTGAGCTGTCACGTTCCATAAAAACAGTCTTTTTGTCAACCAGCCAAACTGCTGAACAGTCTTGACATCACATGATTGTAACATCTAAGGAGCGCATTTTTATTGTCTGCTGGGTACAACTTACGCACACCTCATTTGTTTGGAGCGCACAGAAACTCCCTGCAGAGGAACAGCTTGCTGAGAGATTAATTCACTCCCAAAAACCACAGAACAAAGACAATACGAAGAAGCGGGCCTCTGTAGCACCAGCACTAGGTTAGAAATTCCTGGAGAAAAACCCCAAATGAAACTAATGAGTTCACAATGTGCACAGGCTTAGGTGGAAGTCGTTTTCCATATGAAAAGTTACGGAAAGAAATGTAAGGAAATATAGATAAATCAGTGGCAACCTTCAAATCTTGCATTTGGAGAGCAGACTTTAAATAGGCCTTTTACTACAGAGAACATTTAGTTAATGACTGTTTGGAAAAAAAAAAAAGATTTATGATATAATACCAGTTTTTTTTTTCTTTAACAGCTTTGGAACAGTGAGAGTTTAAGGTGGTGGATCCCTTTATATCAGGGGTGGAATGGTTTTCAGAATCCACCGTTTGGTTCGCTTTTGGGGTGTTTTTCAGTTTTACACTTACACTTTTTAAAATATCAGGCAGTCTGAAGGACATGTCATGAAGTCATGTAAATCTTACCCACGTTACTGTGACAGTCTTCGGTTAAAGCTAGGTGGGATTTTTCTACAGCGACAGGCAAGACTGTGCTTATTTGAAAATGTTCTTCTTTCATTTGGCAAAAATGAAATATTTTTGCCAAATAACTATTTGCCTCAAGCTTTTTCAAAAATACAGTTTTACAAGCTGTACGCACAAATAAGCCACAATGTTCAGAACGGCTTGCTGCTCACCTGATTGCAAACACACAGAATTCAGTGAGAAAATTTGCGGATTTTCTCGCAATATTGACTCGAATTTAAGTTGCCAACTAGTGTCCAACAGTCCAGCCCAGTGAAATACTACCTTTAGGTGCATAAAAGTGAATTAAAAGAAGAGAGAGAAAAACGAATAAAAAGGTACCTGTTCCATCCACACGGAGAAGCAGCGCTGCCAGGAGTCCTTCTTCTCCAGATGCAGGTATGTGTTGAAGAGGATGAGGTACATGTAGCGCTCCAGGTACCGCCAGCTCTTGAGCATCAGCTGCTGACACTCCTTTTCACTCTTTTCATGTTTGGCCTAAGAACAGACATAAACAGTGTTTTATTAGTGTACCAACAGGGTTAGTTTCCAAATACATGTACAGATGTTTGCTGTAACTCTGCCTCCAGCCACTGAGCTTGGCATTTGTCTTTTGAGAAGCTTGATCAACTTTGACGCAATGTTTTTAGTTTTCAATAGTTAGTACTTGATCAGAAGAGACAGCGGTCATAACATTGTCTGTGTTACTACTCGAATGTTTGTGTGCGGCACAAAGATAGATCATGTAAAGTTTCAAAATCTTGCAAGCACAAAAGTCAAGAAAAATGTTAAAAATATAACAACAAACAGCATTATAACTCATAAAATCCAGTTACGTGTGTTATCCATTCTGTACATTCATAACCTTTTCAAGCTCAAGACTTTTTTTCTTTCCTCCTTGTGATTCAACCATTGTGTGTGATCTCAGTTATCTGACTTCAAGCTGGGTTTTATATGGCTGATATACTCGATGCACCGGCAGACCCTCCTCAGTCATCAGATTCTTTCATCTTTTCTGCCCTTTCATCTGCTGACAATGCTCCATGCCAGATATGAGTTTTGACATTTGGAGGGAGTTCAACTGGTATCAAGCAAAACACTCATCAAACATACACCTGCAGAACAAACTACCTGTCGTAATAGTTGTTTACTTCTTGGGCTTTTTAAAACCTTTAAAATCAACTGTTTTACTAAAAGTGTAATTAAATGGTTGCTCCTGGGATAATTACTAAATAAATAAAATTTTCGCTACATAACCCTATGGTCAGCAGCACAAGAACAGTGCAATTACCCAAAGTACAAGATGGTCCAATAATTCCTTTGATTGTTACTTAAGGGACAAGATAATAACACTTTTACATGACTAATCCAGTGTCTGTAACAAAGAGAGGAAAAGTCTTTGAAAATCAACACTGAATAAAAGATAAAAATGTAAAATAGACACTGAAGTTACTCGACTAAATATAAGCTTTGTTCAAGTATTTAGTTTGTACATTAAAATTTCCAAAATAATTGTCTTCCAAAAACCCTGTGGCACTTGTAAATCACAACAACAACAATGAAGATTATTTCTAAATGCTGTGAAAAGACTCCGCAGAACTACTACATGCCAATTTCACAAAGTAAGGTTAGCAACCGGGTTGCTTCTCGATTACAGGTTCTGTGAAGCACCAAGGTGAATGCAGACAGGCTTTCATTTCTGTGTTGACTCAGTGACACATTGTTTTCCTTTCTTTTGGCCTTTATTTTTTACCCAGATTGTTTGGAGCTATACAATTTACTTTCCAACTGTGTGGTAAACTCTAAGGTTTGTACGGAATTTTATAGCATGTAAGTTTGGATGAAAGGCAAATAAATGTGTGCCTTAAGTGTAGCATAGGTCAATGAGCTGGTGCAGGCACTTTGACACTTTATCAGAGTATTTTTTTAAGGTTAAACTGAAGTAAGGATGTTTAAACTAACAGTTTACAGCAGATATTTTGGGAGAAGGAAGAAATTAATTACATTTTTCAAAGGTCTGTGTGCCAGAACTAATTGGAAACTGTCCTCAGCCTCAGCATACGATCATTCCACAGATGAGTGACACAGCAGACAGAGAGAGAGGATGAAAGGGGTTTCCTGTCCACTCCCAAACTGCTCGGGCTGGATCCCAATTTTCCAAGCATCTGTTCCAAAGTTGATGAGAAACAACACCTAGGCGGACAAAAGTATGCACTGCATGTTTGGTTTTTTTTTTGTTTTTTTAAATCATCTCTCTTAGGGTAAAAAGGAGAAAAGTTACTACCGGTTACAAATTTCTCAATGTGAGCACCACAGTGAAAGGGCAGGTGAACGCTGGTGAACCTGATCACCCTTTGCACCCTACACCCCCAGAGGCTTTTAGCATTTCATCTTTTACCTTGAAAAATTCACAGTTTCAAAGCCAGGCATGCATAAGCCACTGAGCCCTCACACACACACACACGAAAGCGATCCGTTTGCAGAGATTACATAATTCACACCTCCACAATCCACTGAACTCTAAATCTGGGGCTGCCATCTGTCTGCCCACTTGGAGTGAGCCATATGTGAGGTCGAGTGGTCTCATGTGCACTTTCAAAAATTCCTTCCAGAAAACCGTGTCAGAAAAGATGGTTTACATTTCTAAGGTTATCGAAGAATCCAACATTCTGGCGCTATGTAGACACTACTTTGCATTTTCTTTCAAACTGAAAACCGAGGAGATCTGTTCCTTCCCCCTATTTTTCTTTGTAAAGCTTATGGACAAGTTTCTATTAAGTTTCCAAAAGAAAAAAGGGGGGAGGGAGGGGGATGAGAACTCATTGCATCTTTTCATCTAGAACAGTCTTTAAAGCAAAAAATAAGCAACTGGTTGGAGAATAGCAGAAGTGTTATAACATCCTGAGCTCTCGGCAGGCCTTAACAAAAGGTCAAACGCAAACCATTGTTCAAGGCTCAGAAATATGCATTGGCCAAGCAAACCTCTGAGAAATGGCTAAGAGATGTATTCTAAAAGTAGAATTAAAAGTAGAGACAATAAAACCTTAAAAATGTCATGTGTCATTTTATTTGTTCCAGTTAGGAGCCTTGCTGCAATGTTTGAATATAATGTTGTCTTAAATCTTAATCTTATTCTTAGCATCAAAACACATCATGATCACAAAAAGCAATATATCCCAGATGTCACAGCTTCCAAGTATGTCTAAAATATAAACACATTTTACATCAAATGTACAACCAAACTCATGCTCATGTTTATAATGTTTTATACAAAAAAAGGGTTTTACATGTAAAACAGCAGCCTGATCTTGTCTTGTTTCCACAAGTCCAACACTCAAAAAGGTAGGCAATGAGTAGTGCCTGCTTATTATTAAATAACAGTAAAGATGCTTTCAATAAATCCTAACACTTACATTCAGATTCAAATCCTCACAGTGAACTATGCCAAAAAAAAGAAAGAAAAGCATAAATCATTCACAGCAATAACATGATACATGACAGTTTGTCTTTGAACTCCTTATCACTTATATTAGGAAGGCAGGGTTGAAAACAAGTCTGAGCTTGAGTTTCCCAATTTAAAGAAAAAGGAATATCATCTTTGGATATGTCAAATTACTGTCTTGTGTCTGAGTCCATTTTACAGCTTTTATACGATACCAGGACCACTGAACCATCAGTTTCTGTAAGACTACAGCTGCAGCTTTTGCAAGGGTGTCTTGACTACTTACCATCATCCACTCTAATTTGTACCCATTCAACCAAATGGGCATGTAAAGTCAGCCTTACCTCAAAGAGAAGTGTCTGATTCACTCAGCTGAATACATACATGATTAAAGGTGAACACTTACTGATGTGAAAACAATAACTGCAAGATGACAAATTCAATGTGAGACGTCACAGATTGTGAAACAACTGAGAACCAATAAACCTTTTAATCAAATAACTTCCTAGTTAAAGGGCTTTTTTGATGATGTAATTTAATTTTTCCCCAGATATTTTTAAACACACAGAGCAACTAGAGGGATCAACGAATTGCCGCGGGCCTAACTTATCGCCGCCTCGTGTATTTGAGCACTGAAGCGAGAGGTGCGTATCATGGGGAGGTTTGTCTGTTTGACATATGGTGTCAATTACCAGTTGATGGGGATGCCGAGGTAAAAAGGCCAACCCGTGTTAGCCCTTCCCACACAAGTTTGCACAAACAGCTATTCATCCGACTCCACGAGAACACCTCCCACCAAATCCCAAACCAAACTCTAGCATGTCTAGAGTGGACAGGCGGTCTACACATGGTTTCTTGAGTCAATGAGTAAACATCTCATGGTCAAGCATATATGTTAACTTTTTTTAAAAATCTGGACCCAAACCAAGACGTAAATGTAGCAAGTTATCTGAATTGTGCTCAATCGAGAATAATTTGGCTCAGCTAAGATAAAAACTGTTAAGTCTAAGGAGTTTATACCTTAAAGAAGTTGGTCCAGTGGATCAGGTTACAAGAAGAAAATGTCTGACCTTGATAGAAGCCAGGCAACACACTGATTTATTAAGAAATAATCAGACAAAATGCAGCTTTGAGGTTCATCAGTGTAAACACAACTACAACTTTTGGTGCAAAGGTCAAACAAAGCTCATCAAGGACACATAAAAAGTTCTACTACAATATTTCTATAACCAGCACAAAAAATCTTTTACATCCAGTCCAGCATTGATGCAAGTAAAATCTAAGTCAAAGCCAATCTTTATAAATAATTACTTATCCGTGATTCATCATACATCAGATCAAAACTGAACTCAAACTAAATTATTAAAGTCCCTGAAGTTGCTGATCCACAGATCTTGCAATTATCTGATATGCTTCCAAAGACACTCAACACTGTGGCTCTTGAGTGTGAGAAACTAGAATTTTTTTTGCAGTTGTATATGAACAAAGACATCTACACATACGACAGATAGCATAAATAAGTCATCCTCATTAACATGCATTACATTGCCTTTTATTTTTAACAAAACAATGTCAAATGACTCAGAAAGCTCTAACTGTTGCCAGACGCTAGGCCAATTTTTTTCCTCTTTGTGACATTCCTTGTAAAGACTTTTTGTCAGAGACTTGAACCAAAAAGATTTTCTCTGAGCCTAAAGCTGCAGCAAATCAACAGTAATCTTAAAAACAGAGATCCATAAGGGTAGGATCATTTTATGCAAAGCGCTAAAAAATTATCTCTTTAAACATTTTTTTTTAATTGTCAAGACATTAGATATTCTCTAATTTAATAAAGCTGAAAAAGACGTGCAAATTTAGGAATAGGCAGCTGCAGTCGAGAGAATAGTTACGAAAACAAAAACAATAAATAAACAGATTATGTTAATGTAAAAAAAAACATGTAATATTGATGGACGTAGAACAGTTTAGAGGTTAAAATTGGTGCTTTTGGTGGAAGATGAATTCTCAGAATAGAAGCTTATTTGGTTGCTAAAATGCTAAAATTATTAAAAAATATAGAAAACCCTGACTCCTTTTTTATATTTTAAACTGTGTCATTCTTTAGTATTTTGCTTTTTCTGGGCTATATGTAAGACATTTTATTTTTTTGCAATCTTGATGCACAAAATTTGCCCTTTGATATATGGGTCAGCAAGAAAAATATTATGCATCATCACTCAGAACCAGAAAGACATAATTTGAGCTGCATTACCTGAAGTAGCAAAGTGCATCTTCCTTTTTTTTTATTCTGCCAGCTAAAAAGAATATGATGCATTAGAACCATCTTTCATCCATTTGTTCATCCCTTATACAGTAATTAAAAGGTTCAAAAGTGTCAAAGGTATTTAGAACTATTACTTTTACTATTTTTTCAGGGTACACATCCTGCACACCCACTGCAATGTTGTAAAAAATAAAGAAGAAGGAAAAAAAAAAGAACATCCACCCACTTAGTACCTTTGCCTTGCCAGGTTGGCCAGTAGCAGAGCAAAGTTATACATCATCTGGCCTCAAGTTGAAAAACTGATCTTTATAGATGAAGACAGTGCTCAGAACTCCTGTTTTAAAGGCACAGAGAAGCCGTACAGCAGCCAGTGGGAGAAAAAGACGAAGATGCCTCTCCGGTAATGGTTTTTGCAGATTCCAATCCTCGCTCTTTTTCCAGCCACACTGTGATGATTAAATCGTGACGTCAAAGCTGAGGTGGATATTAGAAGTAAGCTATGTCAATCCAAACACAGTATAAACAAAGCTCTATACAATCTGTCCATCAAGACAAGAACTTTCTCACACTAACAACTTAAGTCTCCTGGATCAGTGACTGAAAGCACATTTAATTTTCCTGTATAATTTAACTCAATACCTGACTGCTGTTGCCAAACTAAAATAACCCTGAGATATAACTCAAAGCAGCAAAAGAAACAGTACAATAAACGATTAAGGACTTTTAATTTCTCTAACCTATAAACAAGCATAAATACATGAGATGTATGGTGAGCAAAGAATGCCAAAGGAGGAGACGGACCTAATCAACTTAGCCTACGCACAGCCTGGAAGATCTGCCCACATTAACCACACACATTATGGTGCATTCTGTACATGCACATGCCTGGCAACACAGCACTTAGAGACTCCCATTTTTAATCAATCATTTACTGAGCTATCAAAGTACAAACAATCTGGTGTGTGTAAACCCAACAATAAGGCGGTAAAATGGCATGTCGGTGTGCTACAGCTAATTACGCAGTTAATATCTGGAGTCCTTCAGGCCAAATTTGTAGTCGTGGCCACAAATAACTTGCTGCGTAGATTCTGGTTGGTAACAGAAAGCAAACCGATACGGAGGGACATGATGACGACCTGTTTTAAAGGTTCCGCAAACCTGTCAAGGTTGAGTTTACCAACTATACTTATGGCACAAACGCTTTGACCCAGGAAGAATTTTTACCAGCCAACACAGTAAAGCTTGTTTTCTTTGACCATGAATGTATGTTTTCACACAGTAAAATGTGCTTTTAGTGATTTTCACTAACTTAATTTACATGACTTGTCAAAAAAAGCCAATAAGTGTTAAATATAGCAACATGTTTTCAGAACTTTGTCATTTTTCTTTTTAAAGACGTTAGCCAGAACAGCACAAACACTTGCTTTTCTTTTCTAAACTTGCAGAGAAGCTGCGCATGCAAATAAAAATCACAGGGCACTTAAAAAATTAGTGATTACCAAAGTAAGGACAACATGCTTTTTTTCCCTGGGAAGATAAGAGTATATTTGAATGTTCCAGACTATGTAAAGGAGGAGGAACTGATGGTGGATTTATTGGCTCAGCAGCAGGAAATGCGTTTCATTCATTCATTCAGAAGCTGGTGCCTTCTTTGACAGTAGAGTTGCAAAACTTCAAAACCAGGTGTGTTTGTACAAGAACAACTTCCAGTAATGAATCAACATGCTCTGTGAAATGTCTTGATGTAAAAAAAAAAAAAAAAAAAAATTCAATTTGGCAAGTTAGGTTTGAAAGTTCTTTACTGACTGTTTGAGCTTTAGGCTTTACAGGAGCAGTTAACTCTGTAGTTATCTTCTGTCCTCAGGTATGAAACACAGCCTCAGTGCTGTGGCATCCTGTATGTCCACGTCCTACAGATGCAACTGTCTTCCTGATTTATTCAGTGCTAGCAGCGAGCAAGTGTGAAAAAAATTAACCTTTCCGCGCTAACGTATTGAGGCTTAACAGGATATGACACACACCAGGACCACAGCTACTGGGAGCATGCTTTAACACATCTGAATGGTTTTGGAGGTGGTTATTTTTAGTCTCTATGACTACAACAATGNGGGGGGGAGTTGAACCACTGTTCTGAGAACAGAAGGAAGTGTGGGGGTATAAGAGGGGAGTCAAAGCAAAAAGCCTGTCTGAGATGCTGTGTTCCAGTAAAGTGGGCAGACTAGTAGGCAGAACAAAAAGGCAGGTGAAGTGTGAAGGCATCACAACATCAAGATAACTGCAGGCACTGGCTGAGACTTTGCAGCTACAGTCTAACTCGGACTGGTGCATTTTCAGACAGCGTGTGAAAAGTGGACATAGTTGATGTGACGTCAAGGCCACAAACCAACTTAGCTTTTTTTTTTTTAAACAGTATTTTGCTTCTGCAGCAAAACAAAGACATTTATTTCTCTAAATTTGGTAAACCTGCAAGTTATTGCAAAGAGAAGACGAACGTGACCATGAACATAAAACCTGCTAACCAGTTTGATCATTAGTTTATGTTTGTTAACATTTACAGTAACTACTAACCTGCTGAGGAGAAATGCAAACAAGTGGTGACAACATCTAAAAAAACAGCGAGAAAAAAGAATTATGCAAATTGAATATAAGCTCTGAAGAAAAGGTTTAATGAGTTCAGCCCTGACCTAGAGGGATTTTTTTCTGGATATAAAAAGACTTGTTCACAATATCTGAATTGAGTTGTGGTGTACTGCTCTATAGTGCAACAATATTTACCTGCACAAAACTTTACATGCAAACTGCAAGAAAACCTTTTGTGTATCTTTAAGCAAATTCATATTAGAAATGAGTCCTGTTGGAGAATGAAATTAGAATAGTTTTTCCTTTCTGGCTGCATTTAGCAAATATATGTTTAGAGAAAACAGGACTCGAAAGTTAATGAGACGAACACTAAAAAAAACGGGGGTGGATCAATGCTACTTTGAACTTCAGCAGCAGCCAGAGGCACAAATTTTACTGGTGGGGGAGAACAAACTCAATTAAAGGCAAGCAAACAGCCCACTGTTTGTAAAAGATTAAAAAAAAGGCTAAAGGTAAAATAAGAATACCTTCAACAACAAGGTGATGATCCTAAATACACCTCACAGTTAACATTTAACAACTTTCATAACTGAAATCTTTGGACACAAAATCATTTTCTTTCTTTTTTTTAGCAGGTAAAACAACAGAAACTTAAATCAGGAGAAAAGTGGATGCTTTCAACTGACTTATCTGACTTATTATTGATGAGGTCTTTGGTGAGGAAAACATTTTTAAAAACAGAAAAACTTTGCAGCTTACTTAATATTACTGCAGACAATTCCAAACTGCATAAACAGCTCAGTTATGAAGTTAACTGTGTGCAAAAGCACAAAGAATATTTCTTTTTGTTTGGCTGCGGTGCCTGATGCAAACAGGCTTCCAAATCTTCTACTTTCAGTTCATAAATAAGGCTCTTAACTAATTAATGTAAAGTATCATTTTCAAGTAATTCATGCATAATACTTGAATGATTTGGAACTAATTTAATGTTAACTAAATAAGAAATAATGCAGCCAGTTGGGTTTTTAACCTTAAACTTACAGGATATGCCTTATTCTCGGTGAAATACAAATAAAAGGGCCCGTTTCAGAGTGCAGTGTGCAGCCCCTTACACATTTTTGCATAAATGTGATGTCCAAGTCCACTGGGCACAAGAGTAATGAAAATGTGGGACTTGTAATAAAAAGTGAAGGAAAAGACTTGCTGTGCCTTTGATTGCCTCCACGAGGTCCTGTTGTTTGAGTGTTTCTGTAGATTTACAGGCCAAATATTAATTTCCTTACACACATGCACGCCCTTTATGAGATTAAGAACAGATTTGCGTAAATAAATGAATATTTTGTTTTCATACCACATTTTTTCCACAATATTTTCACTAATTCCTTTTAGTAATACAAGTACACAAGATAAATGTGTTGTAGTAGAGGTGCACCAAAAATATTAGATCTATATCTCGACTTCACTGCTGGTAACTCAAATAAATTGACAGCTATTGTTTTGACAGTGCATACAAGCTAATGTTGTAGGTCTACCTGAGTCAGGCAACCAGATGAGTCAAAGCAGCAGTGAATATCCTGCTGTCACTCACAAAGTGATGGTGTATTTACCCTCTAAGAGTGCTGTCAGACAACACAGTTTGACTCTCATTGATTGCACAGAAAGGCAAGGTCATTAATGTCAGGTGCGTGCATCCACTGAGATGGAAATAAACAAATGCTGCTGCTTGGATTTCCACATAGAAAGATGTTAATTGTGAATAAAAACAAGGATGTCCTTGGACTTTCCACTGCCACCCTTTGCTGGATCCAAATCGGAGCCTTTTGGCCCAACTGTAAGCCAAAATACACCTAAATCAAGAAGAACCATCAAACTTTGCTTCTGTGGGTTTTGTTGCCATGTCAGTAAATCTGCAGACTATTGCAAGCTCAACCTTTCAAATGTCTCACTTTGCCGAGTGGTCATCTAAAGTAAGAAAACTATTCGCTCTAAGAGCCTTGAGCCAAAGAGACACAGGTGGCAGAAAAGTGAAAATCTGCAAAATAAATGTTTCAAAACAGAAAAGTATTGTAATCTGTCCATTACGTCCTACTTCCCTATTTGATTCAAATTCTCAGTTTATTATTCTTAAATTAATCCTGCTGTCAGCACAGCAGCGGCCCTTTCAACATCCGTGAACTTCCTCTGGCTTCTGTCCTACAGATGTGCTCTACCTTTTCCTGAAGAAAAACCTGCTCACATCTCTGAAAAATATTTTTTCCACTGCCCCGTCCAAACCATGAGCGCAATTCTTTGCACACACACAGAGGAAGCATGATTTGCGGCTCTCCCACTCGCTTCCCTTGTGTTTCTCGGCACCTGGGTGGAAAAGCCTCAAAGTTTTGACAAAAGGTGACCGGGGAAAGTCGCGGCGACTTTTGCCCAGCGAATGAGGATTGCAATTTGGGTTTCTCGAGACCGGCCGGGTTCGGAAGTTTTCAACAACCTTTTGGAAGGCTGGGTGGAAGCCAGCGATCTTCAGTGATCACGCTCTCGGGTCACTGAGTGCATGCTGCTTGGAAATAAATCAGTCAAGGCCGTGCAATCTGCAGCCTGTTGGACTGAAAGCCAACACTGGGCACACTGAGCGAACTGATGATGTCCTGGAAAGGCAGCGAAATGTAACTGTTTATTGAAATGTGGTACTATAATAGGAAACACAGAAGGTGCAGGCCTATGATATATAACAGCTTCAACAGTCAAACAGGAAGGAGGGGAAAGCTGGAAATAAACTGACATTTTATGATAAAGACTGTAAAAATAATGAACGCTGCAAGACTTCACAGTAAAACTGAGTCGTATCAAAGCGAAAGCAGAGGCTGATTAAAGCAATTTTCTCAAAATAAAGAAAGGCCACTCCGGACCATTTCTGTGCAGGAGACAGAAGAAGAAGAAAGAGAGCACCCCATTGCGTTGCCCCCAGTGTGAAAGAATTTATCGGCTTTGAGGGATTAGTATCGGAGGAACTGGGTCCCAGAGTATCAACTGCACACTTTTCCAACCACTGTCAAAGTGGGGGGAAGTCAAAAGGGAGAAGAAGAGTGTTCTAGAGGAGGAGGGCTCAAGGTGGGGGGATAAAATTTTCCCCTTTTCCCCCCCTTTTCTCCTTTCTGCTGCCTGCCGGTTTAGCAACATCTGGCACTGTTTATGGCTTGGCCTGGTGGTTCAGACAGACAGAGAAAAACTGCAACATGAGCACGGTGCCAACCTGAGATCCTCGAAGATAAATCCACTTTCAAACATTTTGGGCATCATGTTTGTTGTTCTGGCCATCATTTATACTCATAATAACAGTAAAAAGTACAGCAAATCTGATTTTCCAAGTTTTTCATCTAGTATATATTTCTAGTACATATAAACATATGTTAATCAGAAATAGGTAAGTTAAAAAAAACATTATTATACACATTATTATAATAGCAGAAAGTGAGCAGACATGAAGGCTTTTTTCCTGGAACTTGGCATCAGGATATGACAGGCAGAGAGAGAATATGTGTAAAAAGCAGAGTTTGGAGGACAATGAAGCCCATTGATATGGTGGAGACAGGACCGGGTGCCTCCAGTGTGCCGAGAGCGGCTGACGGTGAGCAGGGGCACCATGATTAGTCTGCATCACAAATGGCTAAAACAGAGTAGTTTTAGTCCTTCTGAAGCTAAAAAAAAGTAGCCATGAGAGAAGAATCTTAGTACAATCTACATTTTCCCTTTTATGCCTCATGAATTAAACAGAAAATCTGAGAAGACTTTCCAGAAGTGAAACAGAACGATTTGCTTTCTTTTTCACAATTCAAAACTTAAAAGTTCTTCTATCTCAGCTGTTTCCACCTACCTTGTTGTTTAACCTTATTTATAAACTATGGGTTAAAAGACATATAATGTGTCAGGAAAAGTAAGCAACTGACACCTCATAACAGAACTTGGCCCCCGAGATTTCAACAAATCAGGTCTCAAAATTCCATAAGCAATTATTTCTTTTTCTGCCTTTTCCCCTATCTCACCATTTTTCCATTATGAAACTAAAAGAAGTCCATTGGGTTTTAGACATGAGTCGAGTTAAAAATGATTTCAGTGTGCAGCACATCTTACAAAGCGGTGCATTCCTCTCATTGATGCTTATGGGACCAAACTCCATAAAAACTAGCTCTTGAGGCCATCTACAGGCCTTCAAGTGAAACTGCAACCCAAATCTCAACATGCAACTTGTATCCATGAAAAGTGTTCATAAATGCAGTGCATGCTTATTTTTATGACTCAACCTCTTTAGAGAGAGAAAAAAAAATGACATCAAATTGTGTCATGACTTTATTGCTTTCATTCAAAACATTTTCCCTGATCCTCAATGCCTAACTCAAATTCTCAGCTCCAACCCATATTTCTTTTATTTTACCAGTAAAACTGTTTTCCTTCATCCTCGAGAATAGTTAATGAAAACCACTTACCTGTCTGTAAGTGCAGATAATGATCTCTCTCAGGTGATAGTGCATGGGGGTCATGGTCTCGCTGACCGTATCCAGTGCCATGTCCACCTCCTTCTTCATCCTGTAGCCATCGGGGAGAAGACGAACGAGCTGCATCACAACCTGAAAAGAGGAACACTGTTATGCGAAGTGTTCCCAGCCAAATGTTTTGAGAATGCTTCCTGCAAGTGCTTACAAACTCTAACACCTCCTTCAAGATGGTTTTTATTTATGAATGAATCAGAACAGCATGCTGACAGATGAAGTAAATGCAAACTTCTAACAGTTCATTCAAAGTAACCTACATGACTTTATTGCAAATGATGTAAGTTTGAATGTCAGCTGATTTTTCTCATTTTCTTTGAGTTTGTGCAGAGCGGAGCTACAAGACGGTTCAGAATGCAATACATGGATCATTGAGATATTTTAAAATAAATAGCTTTTACACACTTAAATGGTGCTGATTTATGACCTTTTACCCATACACATTCTCCCATCTCGCCAAAAAACTATCAATCTCGTTCAAAGCGGTTATAAATGTGCTTTTTATCTTTATACTATAGAAGAAGTTTGGCAGGACAACCAGATCTTGATCTTTTAGTGATTTTAAACCTTCAAACTTGTAATAATGGCTGCAGTTTTGTACTTTGCTGCAGACCTCGTCTTTCATCCTGTCTTGTATTCACACACCCCTGTATGCAGAGCCACAAACATTTCTCTCAACACAGTAGCTTGTTTTTGAAACCCTACAGTGTCTCTGGAAAGACTCCTGCCTCTCGCTGCTGACCTACTTAACGTGTTGGTGCAAATGTGTGTCGGTGTGCTCGTTTAACTTGTTGACCTAGCAGAAACGGGACACGTTTCCAACACATGCACGTGACGTTAAACCACAACAGTGTCGCAAACAGCTCCAAGCCATCTAATTTGGCCTTGTCGGTGTTCCCTTAGTGGCTGGTATCTTTCAGATGCTAATGATAGCATGAGGAAAAACCTAAAGTCAGAGAAGGGGAAAAAGCCAAACTGCAGAGCGGAACTGGTCTGCAGACAGAACCCATGCATGGAAAATGTATCAGGAATGTCCTTTAGTGCATGTTCTACTGCATGCTGATCCACATGTTCGTTCATTTAAACTTTAAAGTTTAATTTTAATGACATGGGACAATCCTGTTATCAGTTCACGGTTCAAAAACCAACATCTGTGAATGCCAGGAAATGCAGACAAGGTCCTGTCTGCTCCTGTCAGTGTGCCTGACAATTTTCAGACTTTTCTGTTGTTGATGTTAAGACACTTAAGACTGAAGCAAATGAGTAACTGAAGAAACTGAACTCAATAAACAAACCACACATACAGTCTAAAAAAAAAAGGGAGGACCCAAACTTATAAAGTGTCTTCAAGCAGTGGGCTACATTTTGTTTTACCTGTCAAACAAATGTTTTTAGCAACATCTTTTTGGAAGTTAAAGCAACAGACATGGCCAACATCCCATATCCTTAAGAGGTTGAATCAAAGGCCGGCAAGGTTGCCATGGCGACCACTCTGAGTATCCAAGAAACTCCGGTGGCCACTCTGCTGTGACTGGCATGCCGTATTGTGCGCCTGCAGAGTGGCCTCTTTCTGTACAAGCTTACAGCGCTGAGGACACGACCAGCAGATCCAAGTATTGAGTCACTGTCACATCTCTGAATCGAGAAAAAAGCACCAGCACTTTGAATCTACAGACGCTTCACAGTCCGGGAGAGAAAAGGTTTGGCTTTTGGTCACACTAGATCACTGTTTTTAATCATACGTGCAGACAGAGTCCAGAGGGAAAAAAGTTGCTGCTAGTAGCATGAAAAACCTGCAAAAACAGTTTATTTATATATTAAAAACTCCATGTCTTCCATGATCCCAAAGGCTCCTTAGGGTAATGTGAAAACTCAAATATATAATAAATATAATATTATAACCAGTGATGTCAGTAGCTTTTGATGAAGTTTGGGTTGGTAGCTTTTATTTACCTTTGTTAAGAATCAAACAAAAGACAGTCATCATACACCCTCTACCTTACCTTTGGTTGTTTTTGAAAGTGTACAAACCTCAAATTCTCCTTTTGTGTACTTGGCATCAGGAACGCTCACAATCTCCTCATCAGCACACTCTGGGAAACCCTGTGAATGAAAAATGAGTTGTCATTTAAGTGGTTATAAACATAACAGGCCTTAACTAACTCTGAGAGAATCTAGGAATGTTAACTCACTTTAAAGTGCCAGAGAGTCAAAACTGCAACAACCATGGCGGTCGTGGACCTGCTTCTGCCATTGGAGCAACTAAAAACAAAAGCTGAGAGGGAATCCTCAGCCAAAGCACCCTTCATGGCCTCCAGCAGCTTATCAAAATCCTGAAAAACCAAAACGTAAGTCCACTTAAAGTTCACCTAAAACTGTACACAACCTTAACCACAATATTGGACTGGAAAATAAAATACAATTTTTCCTTTTGTGGTCACATTTTTCAGTTTAATTTTTTTAAATGTTTAGATACAAATTTGATTAAAATTGCATCACATTAAAATTTTAATCAATTTAATTTAGGACTGCTTGTTAAATTAATATCAAATCATAAATACTATTTAAGACAAATTTACTTGAAACTGAATAAGTCATTCAAAAAAAAAAATACAAAGTAACCTTTAAACAAGTGCAGTATGGAAGCTAATTGTGGTAAACTTGAATGTAACAGTAATATTCTTCACCACTAGAGGGAGCCCAAGGCCACATTTTTTTCCATTCCTATTGGTGTTCTAATCCCCTCATATCTAACCTCCGCCTTTGGTGCGCAGCACTCAGGCATTGGGATGTGTTTGTACATGAGGCCTTGGTGGGAACTTTTCTGTTGGTTGAAGATCTCCTGAACCGTCAGGCCGCTTTTAAACATCTTCATCTGTTTCTCCTGCTCTAGTGTCACCTCCAGCCACTTTTGAGCACGCAGAATTTCCTCCTTCAGGGACGTTTCCAATTTCTAAAAGGGCACATGAAACAGAACCACACCGACTTAAAACCAGAGCTAAATCAAACTTAAATTATCTCACACAGGCTGCCCTAAAAAGATTTCTCTGTCTACCTCTAGCACTTGTGGGTCACTCGTTGGGATAGGGATGGGCTGGTCCAAACATGAGGGTTCCCTGGGAGTAAAGATCTTCCCATTTCCTTCAAACACCAACTCCTCGTGCAGGTTGACCCACAACACGTGGCTGTGCTTCCTCTTTTCATCCGTCAGATGGGCCAACACGGCTCCAGTCGCCTGCAGAGAGCACACTGATGATTAAAGGAAGGGACTGCAAAGTCCAGATGGAGCATCCTGCGGTGGGCGTGGAAGTTTTTATGAAATAATCGTGAGTCACTCCTATGAATTTATCTGTACTTGTAAATATTCCAAAGTACAGGGATGAATACAGATGATAATTACAAAACTGGGCATTATAGCCGTTTTGGTCAAGCTTTATAAATTCTTATGCAATATTGCAAGAAGTGTTAGCGCTCAGAGTATGTGTAGAGAATGACTCTACTGCCACATAAAATTATAGCTATAGTTATAGCTATATTTGTGTTGGCTAATGTCAATTAGCTGTGGTGGCCAACTTGAATGGGGTTGACTCCAAATGTCAATCAGTTGTAATTGGACATCCAGTGATCACTTTGTGTGAGTTTCATTCAAATCTGTCCAGTGGTTCATGACATATTTTACCAACATGACAAACTAATGAACATAGAGATACAATAGATATGGGCTGTTCACAGTGGGTGACAAGGATGAACAGTCGACCTATTAAAAATTACACTAATGATCACAAAACATTTTTTTAAACCAGGATTATATCACTTGCTTCTTTCATTCTTTAATCATCCACTCCATTTTCATGCTAATTACAACCTCTAACTAGGCCATTAATTGTCTATCTTCCCTGTGTTTTCTCAAGACGGAAGCAGCAGTGTAATCACACCAAAAGATAAATGGAAATCTTTAACCTTTCCATTCAATCCATCAACATTATATATTTTTTTGTTTTTAATGATTAAGTTCTGCTTCTCGCTGACAAATAAATGTGAGCATTGGTGTTAATTTGATGAGACGAGAAGAGCCACGCCGCACCTCTGATGTTGGCTGAGCCACTCCATAAACGGGCATCTTGGGCACTCGTCTGAAGTTGGCCACCTTCATCTCTTTGACGGTGCTGAGCACGTCGGGGGCCAAGTACTCATCAGCAACCTGCTCAGACACAGGCAGCGGAGCAATAATTACAAGGTGAAAGGCAAAGCGTGTTAAGTTGCAGACGAGAGCTTGGGAGGCAGCGTGGGTGGCGGTCATTACAGTAACAAGCTTGAATTTAAAAAAAAGAAAAGAAGTCCCACATTCATGCAGCCGTTGACATGACTGTGTGAAAAGATAAGGGAATTTAAATATTTTAACGAGATTAAGAGCATCAGGTTTCTAAGTGTCTCAGTACACAAAAACAGAATGCAAAAGAACATCTTCTACTCAGATTTGCCTAATCTTTTAAAAATCTGGACAACAAGAGAAAGAAATCTTTAAAGTTTCTGTTTAAGATCCTGATTTCCTCACCAGGACTCGGGCTCCTCTGGTGACCAGCTCAGCCGAAGCAGACAGCTCCGATACGTTCATGCGTGCCAGTAGCCGGTATAACCAGGCGCGACTGGACATCCACTGACTGAAGTTGGACACAAAGGCGAGAGGGTACTGGAGAACACAAAGAGTCACGGCTGAGTTGTTTAATTCCATCGGTTCAAAAAAAAAGCTGGGAAAATAACGGAACGTACCTGTTCATGAAGGTAGGCATTAAATACAATCAAGTAGAAGTAGCGCTCCAGGCTCTGCATTGTTCTGTTAAGAAAGTAGTCTTTGGTACTGCTTCCCTAAAAGATTTAAAGATAACTTTATTATCTGTTCGTGTTAGCTGCTCCTGTAAAGAGTCCACATTTATGAGTGACAGAGCTCAAGATTTATCTTCCTAATAAACAAGAAAAAAGAGCAAATCCACCTTAGAACCCCTAATTGATAAGAATCAACATCTTCCTTTGAATATGCTCTCACCCTGACTTTTTTGAACAGAGAACAAGAGAGCCATTCAGAGCACAGAGTGCTGGCTATGAAGAGAAATTCAAAACTGCTGCCATTAGCCAAAATAAAGATAATCACTAACCTGAATTTGATAATCTTCTCCAATCCCTTCAAGCTTACTCTTGTTCTCATATATCGCCTCCTTGATGTTGTGCATTTCTGAACACAAGGTAATGGCGTGGTCAACCTGCAAAAAAGAAATAAATTTAAGTAAAAACAAGACAAGAAAATCCACCTGATTGAAAAGACATTTATCAACGGTGTCTGTTCTTTAAAAATACATATTTATTTAAGGTGAAAAGCATGCATTCCCAGACCTACTGAGATCTTATTTGTTCCTTCCAAACAGTTGATGTGTCACAAAACTACATGTGTATTGCATGTAAGCTGCCGTCTGACCACAGGTGCTCACTCAAGACAGCATTGAGTATGAATGCTAATCCCACATCTGAACAGCCTCTTAGATACACTTCTATACCTTTGCCTGATTTCCTATGCATGAAAAAAAATTATGTAAATTAGCCCCGCTTCTATCACCACTGCTCTCCAGGCTGCAGCTGCTAATGTCAGACGGCGCTCGTTCTTGATAGCCAGCTCTGATGAGCCATTTTCTGCGAGTTGAAGGAACTGATTTCTACAGTTTAAACTCTGGCTGGCTGATAGAAAAAGAAAGTGGGTCAAGAAGAACTTGATCTTAGTGGTGCTTTGCTGGCATTCTGCTAATTTCTATGTTCTTGCGGAAAGATTTTGTGGAATTGCAGTTTTCCAGTATATAGATGTTATTTTTTCTTTTACACTGATGCTCTTCATCTGTATTACCTCTTCCATGATCTGCTGTCCATTAGGCAACCTGTTGATCAGACACTGGATGACGTGAAATAATGGTCTGGGCTCTGAAGTGGCTGCCTCCTCAACTCTGCAACACAAAACAAACATCTCACCTTCATAAAACGGGTCGATCAAATTCTGTTTTAAGCTGTATTGTTATGGGGACCTTTAATTTGCAGATTTATTTAATGCCGAGATCTTACTGGGATGGCGGCTGTGAGCCTCCACTGAGGCGATTCATGACTAACGTGCCCAGGATCATGGCGAGGTTGGTGCGGCCAACGCCCACCTGGCAGCTGAAGAGCAGAGTAGGAAGCTGCCGGGACGCGCTGTGGTCCAGAGACAAGCTGGGGCTCTCCTAGAAAGAAAAAAAAATGCAACAGAATAGAGTTGACACAGTTAGAGGCTGTAAAGAACAACAGAATCACATAACTGAGGTGGAAATGGCATGCTAATCAAAACATAACAGCAAAACATGAATATTAAACAAATAGAAAATTAAAGGCCCAGTATATCTTGAAGGGATGAATATCAGCTGCTGTCTTTCATGCCTTGAAGTCGTTGCCCTTTAGGGAAAATCTTGAAAATAACTTTACGCGCAATCTTGTGTGACATCACAAAATTCTACACTCACTGTTTTGTGACGAACTCTCAGCTACTACCGAATCAAAGTTTAGTTCAATGGTAGTAAAATAAATGGGTTATAGACATTTTTCTAATGTTGATTAACTGTGGTGGCCATCTTGAACTGGATCCAATGATTATTCTCTGTCCAGTGGTTCATGAGATATTTTGGTAACAGACAGACACACATTATTGCTCTGCCTTCACCTTTCAGCAACAGGCACTAATAATTCTCCTGATGAGCACAGTTTAGCTAGAGACAAGTTATATATATTTATATTTCTTTGGTTGGGAAAAAAAAGGTTTTTAAAACCTGATTGTTTTAATTAGTCATTAGGATTCACATTCTGAAACTCACTTTTATGAATTTAATTCAGTTCTATCAAAAAGCTTATGGACAAAATAAAAAGTTTGGCATCCCAAAAAGAAAAACAAAAAAAGAAAGGGAGGCACTGTCCAACCACAGGGAACTCGACTGGCTGCAGCAAGTCAGTCCAAAAAAGGGCAAAAAAATGAGAGGAGGAGAACATTCTGTATGAGTGAAGTGCAGGACAGAAACCAGACCGAGCGCATGACTGAGGAGCGGACGTAAACTGGCTACAGGCTCTCTTTGATTAAGCTATCATATTCATAAGGTGATATACTGCACATACAGGAGAGATTTAATTTGGATTAAATAGAAGCCAGTGTGACCTTCCCACCACTGCAGTGAGAGAATCCAGATACTCTCCGGTATTTTAGTCATAAATAACTTTTTCTGGCAACAAGAAATGCACAGCCGAAAGGGGAGGATTTAAATAATGGACTTGCATCACGATGGACATTTTTACATGTGCTTACCCTGAGTATGTTGACAAATGCATCAAAGTCTTCTTCCAGCGGTGCTCCCTCCATTGGTAGTGGTAATCTGTAGTACCTGCAATAACACAGATTGTCACCCAGAGCTGAACCTGGAGTCCATGTTGTGTCAATGTTTCCCTTATGTAGGTCAGAGAACTCTGTACATAAACAAGACCTCAAAACTTGAGCTTCCTTATGTTGCGTTTCCTAATCTAGTCAAGTAAAAACTCAGAATCACAAGTTCAGTGATGGCTCCTTAAGCAACATAAACACCTGCAATTTCGACTTGTTTCAAAACATCATTATGCTTCATCTACAAAATGTCAACATCAAGAACAAGACCTTCAGATCTCATCTCTGAGAACAACACATTCACTCGCCCGAAAAGGAAGTGCAGTGTTATGTCAATAAATCAACTGACAGGATGCAGCAATCTTTAGTTTCTACACCCACTACAAAAAAAGGAAAGTAAAGCAAAACAATCGTGTGTGAGCTATTGGGCTTAATGTGACAATATAACAACCTGTAGCCCTGCATGGTGAACATCGGCCTCTTATAGACCTCTTCAGTCACATGGATGTCCTCCTCGCACGTGATCGATATCTTCTGTGGCTCGTCTTTAAAGAACTCAATGTTGTTGTAGACGTAGAAGATGTTTTCGTTGAGCTTGGCAAAGTCATGAAGCTGTGAAAGACGGGATTTTTAATAATCAATATAGAGTTAAAAACAGTTCGTTTTTTTTCTTAGACATGGAGTGATTGTATGTTTGAGACCTCGCTTCTGATGGTCAGCTCTAGGTGTTCCCCCGTCTCCTCTTTTTCCAGCCCATGAAGGTTCTCGTGAAGATTTTCCTTCCTCCGGGGGGTGTACGGCAGAAAGTCGTCATCCTTGTGGAGAAACACCACTGGCTCTTCTCTTACACAGAAGAAAATGATCTCCTGTTTGCAAAAGCACAGCAGGACAGGTATCCAATAATGTATGTATAAAGGGAATTGTTGTTGCCCTCTACTGCCTCTGCCACTTCTGAGATAAGAAATCTGTTGCTGGAGTTTCAAAAGACCTCATGTATATTTTTGACATTTCAATTAGAAAGATGTTAGCTGCTATAGGTACAGTATAAGTACTACTGGACACATGGTGACAATTTCAGGTTTGCTCAGTTCTACAATTGAGCCATAGCCTCCTCTGAGTGCCTGAGTCGGCAAATATTTACTGACAACACCAGCCCCCTTTCACACAAC
Organism: Kryptolebias marmoratus; assembly: GCF_001649575.2. Lineage (NCBI taxonomy): Eukaryota > Metazoa > Chordata > Actinopteri > Cyprinodontiformes > Rivulidae > Kryptolebias > Kryptolebias marmoratus. Next base: position 19,364,182 of record NC_051446.1, read on the forward strand.
AGTTTAAAACCGGGCTACAGACACCTTCGCCCTGCATCAGTTTCACGAGTGAAGTAAAAGAGGGAGAATGAGGGGGATGTCAGCAACGATTCATAATACGGTTACACCTTCAAACTGACAACCAAGGCAGTCACAGAACAGAGTTGGCAAGTATGCATGAAATGGAGGGCAACACATGCAGCGATGCAGTCTAACCAACAGTGCTTCGGCCACTCTGCTGACTCCACAATGTGTGCAAGGACTCGACCACCTTGATTGGTTCATGCGTGAAACAAACAAGGGCTCATCTTTATGATCACATCGAAGATTCACTGCGTAAGAAAAACTACTAAGACTAAAAAGAAAAACACAGGGGAAAAAAGATTTTTTAAAGAGCTTAACTATTTGCGTTAAGATTTGAAGTCAAAAGCTCTTGTTTGACCCAAGTGAATAAAAGAATTTAACCTCTTGTCCTTGTGCTTGGAGTTTCTGCAGAACCTGTTTGAAACCATTGAGGCTGGGCTGACCCATCCCGTACAGCGGGTAGGACCCCTTCACTTGGCGGAAATTGGGCGCTCCATAGCTGCTCGTGGTGTTAAGGACATCTGCTTTGCTGTACACATCCTGAACCATGAAGTACTCCCCCTGCAGACACATGAACAATCATCTGATTTTATCCAAGAGTATGATCCTGACATTTTACTCTTTGCGTACATGTGAACTCTTCGATTCACCGCTAGAATTTTACATTTAAGTTGTTTTGTTTTTTTTTTATTTCAGTTTACAAGATCATGAACCTGATTTTTCTGTTTGAAACTCATACATCAGAAACAGTCCAGTTACTCTGTTGTTTAAACACATTAAATCTCGTTTGTCATTTTTACTGTGCACACTTTGCTGTACAAAGCATACACTTAAAACGTCTGCACACAACAGACTGGTAAAAAGCTAATGATACAACGACTACATGGGTACAATCATGTCAATAACAATAAAAACAAGATTACAAAACTGAAGTCACTCATTTACAAAGGCTTCTGGGCATCTATTAACCAATATTTTTCACAAAGAAATTGTCCATCTTTAATGAGAAGGGTCCTGGCCAAGCAGTTTTACATCCAGCATACACATTATTGACCCAGCGATTTCAAAACACAGCATATTGCCTCATTTATGATATCTTACTGAAGATCATAGTTTATGTTGTATCTGCAGGCTCTTATATCCAATAAGAATGTGCTGGAAAAAAGTGCACGCCCTTTTTCTGCCTCTTATACCTCAAGCCAGCTGTAAATAACCTCTTTGAGGACTCTGATATCAAACAGGCCATCTTATTTTTTAACAGAATGATATATTGTGTCCATCTGTTGCTTTTAAAGTCCATTAAAGAAAGCCATGCATAAACTAAAAAGGATGCAGTGAGTCATCTGGGTGTTTTGTGTGCGCTCAAGCTGTAGTTTTTCTGATGTTTTTAGGTTAAAAAAATAGGACAAGTGACAAAAAAAAAAAAAAAAAATTAGCTGTACACTTTAAGACCTATTGGAGCCATGCACTCATTGTGACAATGATGTCTGGGCAGAAGAAATATCAGACAGAAGAGCCATTTGTGTGGGCCATCTGGTGTCATTTCTGATTAGCGCCCAGACATGATTAAAAAAAGACATGTAAAACATTTTAATGAGCTGTTATAACATTTAGAAAAGGGCTGATTGTGATTTTCATCTTAGCAATGATTTTCAGCTAATAGTAATCTATAGATGTTTTTCCAGTGTGTTTAAATTTCTGTAATACTGAAGAGTAACCCACTGGGAAGTAAAATTATTAGGTAATCATTAAAAAATAACATAATTATGCACTGACTACATATAGTTCTACAATAGGTTTTAGTTTACTTTGGAAATGTTATAGAAAGACCTTTTAGGCCAATTTCCCTGGAATGGCAAAAGGCTAAGTCACCTAATGGCATGGTAGTCTTGGTAAGTGAGTTGAATTGTCTGCATTTCTGCAACTAATAGTCAAATTAGTGGGTTCCAGTCACTTCTACTGAAATGACCAAACTGAAGCAGATTTGAAACAAACCTTTCGATCAGTGTAACAGTAAAACAAAGCTTTGAGTGGAAACAACTGCTTAGTTAGTATGATGTGGTCAAAACAAAAAGGAAAATATGCTTTTTATAGACATGTTCTTGGGTAAAGATAACCTGACCTTCTCAAAGCTATAAACAGAAGCTGTGGGTTAACCCTAATGTTTAAACTATCACAGCAGAGGTGAAAGAGCAGATCAAAGTCTCAATAGGGGGGTGACAACTGTTCTGTTTCAATGGCTGCCTCTGATCATAAAATAGCGCATGACAATGTTCCAGCACTGCTCTGCCATTTGGACACGTAGACGTGAAAAGAGCCAACATAAAGATAGGTGAGTTGACTCCGCAACTTTCTGCGAAACGGTGGTGCTTTGTCAGAACTGAATAAGATTGTGATTTGCTCTCACCTTCACGAGGTAGTGCTCGGGCATAGAGTCCGATATCCGGCCAACTTTGTAGTTGGCTTTCAGGATGTCATCGTGAATCTGGAATTCTTGTCTGCAATTGTATCTTTAAAAAAATAAAAAAGAAAAAGTCAGTTCAATTACCAGCTACTGTTTGCACAGCCTGAAGTGAGAAAAGAGATGATAAAAGAGGCAAACATTTCACCTAAAAGTTGAGGGGGTTGTTACGGCAGTGATCAAAAAGAATTAACACCAAACTGTGAGAACGCAGATTGGAGGAGGAACTTACGTGATGACGACCGGCGCAACTTTGTTGGTGATAATGGACTTGGCCTTGCTGTTGTGGATGCTGACTGTAGGGAAGGGGCTCATGCTAAAAGACTGCCTGCTGTCAGCCATCCCGTTGCCATGGACACTCTCAAGCGGCGACGCTACATAAACAGGCTGGGGTGCAGCGCTGGCAGTTGTACCCATGCTCCACAAGCTGCTGTGAATGACATCGCAGTGGTCTCAGAAACAGGAAAAACGCACTCGCACAGAAACCCAAAAGTATGCACGCAGCGGCAACACCTACTATCTGTATATTCGGAGTGTGAAAACACTCAAAAACAGCTTTAAGGTGTAAAAAGACACGTGGAGGAATGTCTCACACATCAACAATGATGTGAATTTAAGAAATGTGTAAAGGTTTCACACTGTGAGAAAAAAATGAAATCACATTCACGCAAAAAAAAAGAAGAAATTTTTCAAATTTAAACAAAGGCTGGTTCTGTTTGCAGCTTAGCAATACAGAAATTTAGCAAAAAAACTTTTAAAATTCTTGTATGATTTTGCACAGATATCCGTGATACTTAAAGGACAAAACAAATTTTCATTTAGCTCTGTCATAACAATTTGCCAGGATAGTTGGAACAAACGTTAACAATATTATTAGCTCGTCTAGTTTCTTTGCAGCAAAGTTTTTAAAACGGACACACAGGTTTATCTTTGCTGAAGTTTATTTAATATCTGTGAAGTTTAAAGCAGGTGTGAAACATTAATCCAACCTGCCAAACTGAAATAAAAGTAGCTAAACTTGTCAGAAATGCTACCCATGCTCTTAACAGAAATACAACCAAGGTTGTACAACAAGATATAAGCATCACATTAAAATAACATCACATTTAATTATAGATTCTGAAGCCATCGGTTTTTTTTTCTAAATTGCCAAATGCGAGTTTTCTTCAACTTTCTCCTCTGTTATCATTACTAGTAGGAAGAAATAAGCTGCAAAGAGAGGAATTAAAGGATGCAAAACCTCAGAAATAAGATAAGAGACTTGTCTTAACACAAGGTAAATAAGAAGACTGATAAGTTTTTTTAAACTGATGTCTATGTATGAAAGTACAAAAAATATTGGCATGACTTAAAACGGAGACTAGAAACACCATTTGATGTCCAAGCAAATGGTCACAAACCAAAACATATGTACATATGTAGATTTTGTGGAGATGAAGAGTAACTTTTCATACTTGAAGGATTTGTAATTGTGTTTGTCTGCACCACTTGATAAAGAGGGTTGGATTTGTGAGCATGGAAACCAAGAAAATTGAGCTTTAAAGAGTTGTGGTAAAAAGTGAGAATGACTCTTATGAAGCATACTGTTTTTGTTGCCTGATTCCATTGAACAGCCAAGAAAAAGCAAAAGTAAACTATAAATACAAAATGGAAGTGTTAAAGTGTGTGTGTGTGTATATATATATATATATATATAGATAGATAGATAATGAGGTAATTAGTAAGTTTAAATTTGTTTAAACACAGCAGTGGCAGTTAAGGAGACTCCTGGCTCCTGTCATAACATTTTTAAACAAACCCTTTTAAAAACTACCTAATAAATTTGTTTTAAGTTCAATCATAAAAAAGAAAAATATAGTGTTGCAGTAGAGAAAAACAATGTGAAAAAAAATCTGCAAAAACAGAACAAATTGTTTCAGACTCATTTTATAAGCTACTGCTGTGGGAAGGAATGTCTTCTTTTATTCTGTCTGCAGCAATTCAAAGCTACCAAACTGCATTTTTTTTTTACTATTCAGCCCTTTGCATACCAGACTTAAGCACTAAATATTTGTTCACATGGTAAAATTAAGCACAAGTTTGTGAATATTAGGAAAACATGTCCTCTTTAGGTTTAGAACTTACAAAGATCATTAACTTAACTACATGACTTCATTCTGCATTGACTTGAGTAAAACAATAGGTATATTTTAACCATTAAACTTGACGCAGAGGCCCGCACGTGCCAGCCACATGTTTCATCCAAATCTCTTCTAATCTGAGTAAACACTGAGCTTTTCGCAGAGCTCTGCAGATAAACAAACAGCCCCTTTGACAACCTAACAGTCTGGAGTGACGCTGCTCCTAAACATCTATTCTAGCCGGTTAGGAAGCTACAAGCGCAAACAGAAATAGGCAGCAAAATACACAAACCGTTTGCAAAAGTGTAAACTATACTCAGAAAAGCAACCTAAATTCCATACAGTCATGCTGAAAAAGCACACAATCGTTTTAACATCAAAATCTACTTGATGTCACACAGTTCAGATGAATGAAATGGTTGACTTTAACCGTCTGAGCTCAAAGCGCTTCTGAATACATTTGTTGTGCAAAGTGAAAAGTGCAGGGTGAGTCACAGCTACTCTCCTAGTTGTTGCGTCTGGAGGTGAGTGGGCAGATCAACCTTGTACTCAGAAAGGCTTTTTGAGTCAATAGAGATTCTCCTCTCACAAGTAGCAAGACAGAACATCGATTTGTTATTTCGTCTCCTGTTCACGCTTTAAAAAGTTCCCAATATACAGTTTAAATTGTCTGCAGTTTAAAAGCATCACAATTTTAGACAATATGTTGAATATTTTAAAAGCAAAAAGAGGCTAAACTGCTACCCAAGTTCAATAAAAGACAGCCAAGTTTTAAAGAAAACTTTGCTTCGGCTGCCCAAATCTATTTCCGTCTGCACCACATACCAAAACCATCTGTGTTGCCATAGTTCTGTGGCCACCAAAAGAAAAACAACAACAACAAAAAAAAAACTTTAAAGAGCAACAATCTACTAAAATATGACATCTTACGAATGAGATAAAAGACGTTCTGTACTCCCAGATCCATTTGTTTGGTGCTTGTTTTCCGCCATGGTCCGAGGAGAGTGTGAGAACTTGGCAATACATCTAAAAAAGAAATCCTCCTCTCTGGAATTCCGTCACCCACCCCCCCGACGACGGTGGGAAACACCCCTCGCGGGAAATCAGAGTGCCGGACCGCTTGGCATTCACGAAAACAAAAAACAAAAAAAAAAGAACCCTCCAGTTTTCAGACAGCTTCCTCCTCTACTGCGTTCTATCTCCTGTCTGATGTTGGGAAGTAGATTCATGCAAACTTTTGTCTCCACGGAGGGGACCGGGGGGAAGCTGTCGTACATCTGGCGACCAGATGGCAAAAGTTGTGCTGCTCTTCTCAGGGACAGAGCACAAAGAAGACCAAACAGTTTCTTTATTTTTTTTGTCAGATCTATTAATGATAGCATTAATAGAATGATTTTATATTGTAGGTATCAGTCAAGCTGCAATCAAAAGTAAGGCAAATTCAGACTAAATTTCTCTTCTCATCACCCAAAATAATGATTCAAAAATAATATCTAATATGGCAATACCTCACAACATCTATTAGCATTTGGAGTATATGTTAGGAATGATGCTCAGCTACTACCACACCCAATTTTTCACTCATTATCTACAGATTTTTCTGAGGTATAGCCATTTTTATGTTGGCTCCATCTTAAATTGGGTTGACTTCAAACATTATTATTACTGACTTACTTTCTGAGTTTTATTGAAATCCGCCCAGTGGCTCATGAGATATTTTGCTAACAGACAAACAGGGTTGAGTACAACAGTTCATGCCAAGGTTTTAAGCAAAGATCTTGTGCAATGTGTTGCCCTTGTAGTACGTCTTGGAGATGATGGTCAACTACTACCACCACAGCAATCTTTAGCTCAATCTCTCTAAAATTAAGTGTATTGTTTAGGCAAACTTATATCATGTTATGACTGGTTGCAAAAGAACATTTTATATTTTTGGATAAAAAGAGTATTATGACTACTTACAAATAAGGACATTTCATTTTGACTACTGAACCATGGAGGTCTTTATGTTTTGGCTCCTAAACTGGGCAATCGGGCAACTACGAGTCACGGAACCACTCTTCAGCGATTGGTTCTGCGGTTCATCAACGCTCAGATTACAGGCGTTTCCTGGAAGCTGATTTGCTCATAGTTTTAAATACGCACAAATCACAATCCCTCATGTAAATTTATTCTCCACGTCTTGCATTTTACTTCCACTACAACCTCATTTCAGGAATTGTATTCCTATAACAAATGATAAATCCACACAAAATACAATTCCCTTGTTTAAGTTCTTTATTCCACCATTATTTTGGAAAATTCACTACAGTGTTATAGCCATTTTTGTGTTTTCTAAGGTCAATTGGCTGACAGTTTCATTAAAATCCATCCAGTGGTTCCTGAAATAATTTGCTGAGAGACAGAGTTGAATCCTATAGTTATTGGAAAAGTTTTAAACACAGATCTAGCGTTAAGTTAGATTTCAGAGTATAAGTGGGAGATCAATATCTGTAAAATTGACTGAGTTACAGACTCCTGCAGCAGCGGCCATCTTGAATTAAGTTGAAACTTTAAGCAGTTGAAAATGTCAGCAGTGATTACTTTCTGAAGGGTTCATTAAAACCTGTTTGGTGTTTATAAAATATTTTGTTGTACCTTTTATATTTATAAATCTGAAAATAAACCACTGAGAATGTTGAGACATAAGAATAACAAGAGACATTAAAGATTTTAAAATGTTTTCTGAATCTCTCTAAATTCTCATTTAAACTTAAAATGAATCTTGTCAGATTCCAAGCAAAGAGTTGATTCAATCTTTGTTACTTTAAAAACATTTATTTTGTAGGTTTATTTTGCTCTTCAACACTTTCATGCTATGAATGTTTCAGAACCTCAATGGAAATGATAAAACATCTGACAACTTTTTGTTAAACCCTCCACACAGAAGTGTTTTTGATGGCTTTTACTATGAGGCTGTTTGTAAAACAAGGTGTGTTCCTGGTGCTTAACAGTTTATCAGGCATGCAGAGGAAATGTCACATTACTGATGCTCCAGAACATAAAACAACTTTCTGACTGAAACTAGGAGATCAGAGAGCCTTCTATCTGCCTTACCTTAAACGCTGTCAGCTCTGCAGTGAGACCGTGGTGCACACATGTCTTGGCACGGAAGTTCCTGCTACACACAAAAGCTACTAACTCCTCAGCAACACTGATTTCAGCAGACCTGGTCTAACAGGCAGGCAGCCGGGGCGGAGGCCTGAGTAGAAATAGCCCTCAGTCATAAACATCCTCCTGAAGGGCCAATAATGGCAGCTCATCAGAGAGTCTGTTTATCCCACATGTCAGCGGTAGTAGTGCTGAACAACACAAAGCAAAAAGTTCTCTGGCAACAGGGGAAAAATAGAACAGGAACAAACAAAATGAATAAAAAAAAACAAGATTTGTTTGAGACTGTAAAGAGCAGCTCAACGTTTGCACAAGAGGCCCTAATAATGAAAAATAGAGGTGACAGTCAGACTAAAACCTTGGAAAATAGAACCCCTTGCCAGCCAACCAGCCTCACTCCATTCAGGCTCGAACCATTAAAATTCAGCCGGTGTTCCAACTTTGCTGTAGCAACGTCTTCAGACAAAAGGGGGGTCTGGGTGCAGACAGGAAGGAGCTTGCAGCTGCAGGATGCATCTGTTGGTGGCCCCGAGGAAGGATGCAGAGCACTTTTCATTCAAAGAGAGATGCAGCGGTTTGAGAGAGATCTGTTTCACTCCATAACACATAGAAGATCTTTCAACACCACATCCCATATCAAGTGTGGGAGGACAGCCACAATTGTGGTTGCAAAAAAAAAAAAAACCCAAAACAAAAGAAAACAAAACACACACAAAAGACTCCAAACTCTACACAGATTGCTTGTTTGGCAACATTTCCCATTGGATTCAAGGATCCCGCTGGTCTCCAAGGAAGCCACTTGTTCAGTCTGACAATGTTTAAACCTTAAACCCTGTTAGCTGCACAAAACCAGAGCAAAACCGAAGAAAAATACATCACAAGGTACACCTTAAAATTTAAGTAGGCATGCAAAGAAATGTATGTGCAAAAAGCATTTGGTATTTTGCAAATAGAAAAAAAAAATCAAGAAAACCCTTCAGTTTGCAACCAAGTGAGAGGAAATATAAGCACACCTCAACAGGAAATGTACTCTCTGAAGCTTCCTCTCTGCAGCTGCACACACACATGCCCAATGAGGTTAAGGGTTACACACGGCCATAATTCTACAGGACATTGCAAGTGCCTGAGCTAAATATCACTTCTGCCTGAAGATTAGCTCATTGCTTCCTCTCCAGAAAAACCTTTTGTTGTCGGTGTTCTAAAAACCTCATTGTGAATTTGTATCAGCTCGCAGCTGTGATGTTTTGCTTTGGTCCACAATAAATGGCAATCATGCTTGGAAGGCGTCTGTGGCCAGAGGGAAGCTGGGCGACGCATTAGTTCAACAATGTAAATCTGATCAAAAGATGTAAAACTAATGTTGCACTGCAGGAGCACATTTCGTGCACCAACAAACAATTAAGAGCTTTTTGGAATGTTTTCTGTTACTCACTCGCCGCCAAAGGTGAAAGCATAATTATGCTTTTGTTTGTGTTTGTGTGTACGATTGTCTTTAGTGTTAGCAAAATATCTCATGAACCAGTGGATGGATTGTAATGTAACTTTCAGAAATCATTGGATTTACAGCTGTAACTGATTGGCTCTTGAATCAACCCCATTGAAGATGGCCACCACAGCTAAATGGCCAACTATAACTTGGTCAGTTTTACAGATATTGAGCTGAAACTTGGTGTGGTAGTAGCTGAGAGTCATTCACCTCACCTACTCTGATCATGACATCTCACAATACCATATGACGTAGCACATAACGGTAATTTCAAGCTTGGACCAAAATGGCTATAACTTCGTCATTTCTCAACATAAGATGATCTCAGTCTAAAACTCTGGAATGAAAGGCAACAGGCGATATGCATTCCTTCAAGGGCTGGTTGGCCTTTAATTTTATAATAAGTGACAAATGAGACAAAAAAAAAATTTCCTTCCACATTCCTGGTTTCATCACAAAATGACACCAAAATGCTAAAAAGGGTGAGCGATTCTATATTTAAAAGCCTCCCTATAATTTATTCCATGTCGGGATGGTAATTTTATCCCTCTATGATTTCAAGGCTGCAGCACTGCGGCTTTCGTTTTTTTTCTAAACCCTGGTGTCCGACCACAACACCCTGAGCGTCGCCAGGCCAACTGACAGAGTTTTGATGTCACGCCCTTCAAAAAAAAAAAAAACAATCTCCTCTCTGCATTTTGCACAGAGAGATTTTACACGGATTTGTCACCACAGTTTCTTTCACTTGCCTTTCAGACTGAAGTGGTAAAACTTGTGCAACCTCAAACTTCTAACTGAACAGCAGCAGTTTTTAAGTTGATGTAGGGTGCCATTATCTTGCACAGGAAATAAATCAGGACAGCACATATTTATGTGAACATCCAATGTGAAATGATTAAGTCTGTTCTGGGGATAAAAAAATACTAATAATTTGTGGCATTTGATGACACGCTTAGCAAGCAAAAACAAGAGTCCAGCATCAAAACACAGAGAAGTATTAGAACGATACCTGGCATTCAGCTGTTCAGTCCACCATCCAATAGGTGTACAAGTATCGGAGGCAATGCAAAACAGAAAATAGTGGGTTGACAAAAAAAAAAAACTGACAGCTCTTCTGCAAACAACCGGTCTCAGTCACACATCCTCGCTGGCATCTCTCTGATCTGTGAGGCAATCTGTCTCTGCCTGCTGATCAAACTTACAGCAGGCGGCAGTCTCGCATCATTAGCACGTCCTTATAAAGCAAGTCAATGGGCGCGTCCTTCAGTGAGGACGGATCCCACTCAGCAGGCGAGAACAGAGAGGGGAGCCACAACTCTCTGACCTGTTAAGGTATGCTGTCTGTTACCTTTTTCTTAATGCATGCCCTGTGCATGAGTTGCAAAGCCGCTCGTGCATGGCAGGAGTATAAGAGGATGTGGAGGCGGGTCCAGAGAGGCTTACTCATCATCTTGTTCACTATCCAATCACCAGAGCCCCCCTCCTGGCAGTGCAATTTTTTTTTCCACACATGGCAACTCTTTTAACAGCTGCATCAAACACATGAAACCCTCACTTATCAGTCGCATTACTCTGACTTGGAGCGGTTAACCATCACTGACATGGTGTAATGTGAACTTGTCAGTTCGTTGACAATCCCTAACAACTGCACACAAATGACATCACATAAGCCTAATTCACTACAATGCTCTAATTACTCCATTCATTAGCAGTTAACACGTGCCATGTTTTAGGCAAACAGGCTTACAGCTGGTCAAATACTTAGATTTAAACCCAAGCTTCGGCTGAAAATTGTTGTGTGATGTACTGCTTAACACCAGACCAGCCAATGTCGCAAAATATCTGCAGAGACTTACTGAAGACCTAGCTTTCCTTCTCTCTCTAACGAACAGATCTGTTAGCGCTCAGAGTATGTGTTGTGAATGGCTCTTAGCTACTACTACACCAAAAGTTAGCCTAATATCTGCCAAATTTACCAAAACATACAGACTAAAACATTATCTCTTCAACTTTGATGCTGTTGATAGTAAACTATTACAGACTTGGCTAAAATACTTAAGCATTAAAGTATTTTTACAGCGAAAGTCAAACAAGTAAACATTGTGATTATCTTCTGAGAGCCTGCTTGAGGATATTCTCCGAAGAAGGAAATCATTGATCTTTAAAAAGGAAAAAGTCTACATTTTAGGCTCATTTGCAAAAAGTGGCAAGCAATTTTCAAGATATGCTTGTCAAAAAAAAAAAAAAAAATCTACTGCTGCCACACCTGTTCCTTCCTTCCTGAAGTGAAGCAGGCCAAAACTGAAGTTCTTTGCAACACCATAATTGTGAAACTAAACCCTCCCGTGGCCCGCCAACCTCAGAACATGAATGAATCAGTCTGGGGAGCAAAAAGTAAGAAATGAAGATTTGGGCTGCTGGAAAGAATTTAGAAGTGCAAAATGTAACCTACCAAGACAAAGGTGTGAAATGTTGCTCAAACTATAGTAGTAGCTCCATGAAATGGCACAGAACCCAACCCTGACAGCTTCACTTCCTTCCATATTTTTTTTAAAAAGGGATGCTTTTTGACAGATTAAGTAAAACATCCTTTCAGCCTAAAGTTCCAGATGTTACTTGTCGTGTTCAAAACCCCTCTCAGGCCTGGTCTCTGTCTTACCCCCAAAAAAATAATATTTTAAAGTACCTTGTAGCAGTAGAAGGTAAGGAGGAGACAACAAAGGGGACAAAAGTACACATTAGAAGCACTCGTGTGAGTAAGGATTACTGCGGTTGCAGGATCGCCTCTCAGCCTGAGGCCTTTCTGGGTAGAGTTTACATGTTCCCCCACGTACATGCATGGGTTTACTTTGGGTACTCAGGTTTTCTCCCACAGACCAAAAACATGCATGTTAAGTTTATTGGTAACTCTATATTGTCCCTAGGTGTGAGTGAGTGCATGAATGGTTGTTTGTCTTGTTTGTCTCTACGTGGCCCTGTGATGGACTTACGACCTGTCCAAAGTGTCCCCCGCCTCTAACACAGGGGACTGCTGGAGACAGGCACCAGCTCCCCACAACCCAGAAAGGAGAAGCAGTTAAAGAAAATTGATGGACAGATAGATGTTTCCATAGTATTTTTTTTTTCACAAAACAAAACATTAAAACCAAATCAGAATTTTTGTTATTTCAACAATTGTTATCTTGAAAACACAACATTGGACCTATGCTCCTAAACAAAAAAAAAAAAAAAAAAGAATTCAACCATAGATTCTCTTAGAGCTCTAAAAAATATCCCACTAAGGTCTGTCAATCAAATATGACACCTTGTGGTAAAAAGTGTCCACTGCATTCAGGCACAAGACTCACATGAATCAGAATAAATTATGACAACTCAGGCCTTTGTCAATTCAGCAAAAGTTACAGTTCTGACAGAACCCATGAGGCTAACTGAGCCTGTTTGAAGTTTGCCACTTCCCAACCAATTATAACCAAACACCTAAAGAGATATAGTCTGGTCATTTTTCTGCCAAGTAGTTATCAATAGTCAGTACTGTGATGTCAGAGAATGGTGCATGGAGAAAAGGGCAAACGTTTTTGTCCAGGCTAGGCTAATGGCTAGCTTTTTATTGTTTTTCAGGATTATAAAACAACTTCTTTCTCAGAAACGACACAGCTGTGTGAAAGAATGCTACATTAGCTAATATTAAACGTCTCCACTTTTGTCCGACGCCGGTACTTTAGTTGGTCACTTGTTTTCCCCAACCAAACAACGTCCGCGTTATTACACGAATGCATGTGTGCCGAGAGTAAACCATGTATGTATATCATGTTGTTGCTGCTGATTCTGCTGGATGTATCTGTCTGCCTGATCAGCACATCTAGAGTCAAAGGTTTACTCAACTCCCGGTGAACTAACACATTCAGCAGCCTCGGCACACTGACATTTACATAGCAACACAGAAGTTGTTCGGCTGAGAGGACATCAACAAAATAAACAAACAGTGTCATGCAAAATTACTGAGGTAATATATTAGCTAATGTAGGTTTTACACCAGTATGACATTTAATATATATTGTTTAGCTCGACATTACCCTAGCCTGGACAAAGTCTTGCGCCCTTTTCTCCAAACACCACAATCTATGACTGATGTAACTATTCATAACTATTTGACAGAACATCGCTTCAAAAATGAACAGACTATCCCTTTAATAGTAAACCTGTTATCACAACAGAAAATCTTCCACTTTTAAAGCTCCACCTGGGGGAAGGGAGGATGAGTAAACCTTTACTTTCAGGCCCGTTTATCAAGGCAAACCAACCGTTTAGCTCAGTGGTTTATCAGCCAGCCGCTCATTCACCGAGCGGTTTCGTGCACTCACTCTTGATTAATTGTGATTTTCACGGTTTGATCTGACAGTTTCTGCCCTCCCCCCTGGACGTTAAGGTAAAGTGATATTTCCAGAGAGGCGATTGGGCCCAGCTGGAGAGGCCGAACGAAACAACCTGGGGCCTCAAATACAATGCATCAAAGGACGTCATGTGATTTGTCTTAGAGACTTCTCAGACTTACACTGTCGCATTTCATCAATACGTATAGACAAATATGACTATGATTAAAAAAAAAAAAAAAACTTTAGGACAGATTTCAACTAGATTACTAAAACATGACTAAAACATACTGTAATGCAGAGAATAAAATTTTTGAAGAGGAAAACAAAACTTTTTTTTTCTACCAATCAGTGGATGAAATCATATGTTTGTTATTAAAGTATTTTTGACTTTTTGAAACAAAACAGTAAAATATGTCAATGTAGTCAAACTTTAATACGATTTAAAAGTACATTACCATGGCTTGTGTATTTATTTTAGACTTTTTTTCTGTTTTGGAGAGTAACTTGTACACTTTTTATGACTCCAAAACTGATTATCAAACACTTTATTACTTAAATGGACTGTCATTGTAAGGCAGACAAGTAGTTGTGGGACTATTTTTGCAGGTGAATGTGTTCATTTGTTGGTTTAGATCAGTGGTGTCCAATCGTGGACCTCAAGGGCCACTACCCTGGGATGTTTTCGTTGTTTCCCTGCTCCAACACACCTGATTCAATGGTTGATTTACTCCTACAGCAGGTCTATAAGTTCTGCAGAAGCCTGTTAATCACACATAAATTCAAATCAGATTGAAGCAGAGAAACAACAAAAACATGCAGGGCAGAGTCCCTCCAGGACCTGGATTGGACACCCTTGGTTTAGATTGAAAGGAAATAAAAAAAACAATTAGTCGTTTATTTGTTATGCATTTGGACAAAAAAATTAAAAAATCAAAGTGAACTTTGCATCATTCTGTGCCTGTAACATCATCACATGCAGTCCTCTGTACAGATTAGGCATGAACTGCAGAGTGAAGTGGGGGGGCGGGGGGTGCCAAGCACATGTATGCTCCATCAAGCACACGCTCAAGCAGTACGAAGCATCATCAAAACACGCTTTGCTGCTTTAGTTTTTGCGTAAAAACAAACAAAAGGCACGCACAGTAAAGGTTTATGACTCGGGGGACGTCTCGGCACCCAACACAAGGACTGAAAATACACTTTTTTTGGCTGCCATTGCAGCAAAGAGTCCGTAAACTTTTAAAAGGCGACTCACCATTTCAGCACACGGTCGGCGGAAAAAAGGTCTTGAGAAAAACGGGTTGAAAAAGCTCGGTTTGACTTTCCTGAAGGATGGCTTTCAGGCGGACAGTTCCCCGTTTGCATTAGCAAAAGGGGAAGAAAATAAGCCCAAACACTGATAATTTCTTTCTTTCTTTTTTAATCTGTGTTCCTTCGGGAATTTAAGGAAAAGGATTCTGCTGCTGTGCGGATACAGGCGGACGGCGCATGCGCAGACCGCGGGCATCCACAGAGGCTCTCGGCAGGTCAAAATAAGAAAAAACGAAAAACGAAAAATAATAAATTTAGGTGAAATGAAACAGAGATTAGAGTGTTTGTTTCCGGTTTAATTTTACCCCTGCTGCTGTGGAGGCCAAAATAATGTTTCCACTGATTTTATCTCGTTTTATGCTTAAACCACTCCTATCTGTTTTCATCTTTTCTCTTTATAAATGTTTCTGTCAAGCTAATCTACTAAATCATCGTGAACTAAATGCGCATATTTGCAACTTCCGGTTCAGTTATATAAGATATTCTTGAACTAAATAAATAGCCTAAAGTTCATCAGTAGTGTTAAACGATACATCTGATAAAGTGATGTGGCTAACGCAGTCCTGATATTTATTATCATGCTTTTTTTTTTTTCATGTCTTGACTTTTTGGGAGGAAATTTAGTAAATTGTTTCTTTTTTTCTACCAACCACAGCAGATTCAGACTACCATATTAAAGAGGCAAGCAAATTAGGTCATTTGAGGGTTATAAAATGACTCTCAACCAGCAACAGTGTTGCAGCTTGTAAGATCCATTAGTAAAAGAGTTACACGTCGCCCGCGAAGGCGGACGAAAATGTTTTTCCCTTCGTCTATGTGTTTTCCTGTATCTGCCAGCATGAACCAATAGTTTGGTTTTAATGAAACGTTCAAGTAATAATTATTGGATGTATATCTACAACTGATTAACTTTTGGAGTCAATGACTGTAATTCAGTCAAAATTGCTGTCATTAGGCTAATATTTGATGTGGTAGTAGCAACACAAACTCTGAACTATGGCATGGAAGGTGGCGGGCGATATGCATTCCTTTGAGGAATGTTAGGCCTTTTTTGTGCACCAAATGTCATCGTAGTTTGTTTTATACTGGCTGCAGAGTAACGTGGTTTTGCCTTTCTATCATTGTTCATTTTATCTGCCATTTAATAGACTGCATTACAGGGAAAGTCTAACAATTAGTTTAAAACAAATAGCAGAAACGATTCCTCCAGGGATGTGGAGTGGGGCTTCTGGAGCAGGACGCGGCGCAAACCTGCAAACCCAGGCGCGTCATTACCAACTGAATGGGCTGATGAGCTGTCAGGTAACAAGCCGCGCGGACGCACGTCAGTTCTCTATAATGTTCTCAGCAACGTGTCAAACATGGCAGTGGGGTGGGTGAGGGTGCGTATATATACGGGACGGGGGCCAGCCCTTCGTCTCCCCGGTGGAGGAATGTGGTCGTGAAGGCATGACGCGCTCACTCGGAGCTCCCCTGGGATCCGCGCTGCACGCCGCGCTGATCCTGGTGCTGCTGGCCCACCACGGAGACGGAGGCTGGCTGAGGTCCCCGCGACGCCTGCCCGCCGCGGAGCGAGCCGGCGGCCACCGCCAGCACCTGCCGTTCTACATGATGCACCTTTACAGGAACTTCAAGTCCAACTTCTCCAGGCGCCTGGACGACCTGGGGCGAGACGCGTCAAAGCGCGCGGATACGGTGAAGAGCTTGATGGCGAAAAGTAAGATCTGGTTTATTTCTTTGCAACAAAAAAAATTGATCTGGATAGTTATTGTTTTAACTATAAATGACGTGCGTGTCTAACTCCGTGATGTTAGACCTTTTTTTGCTGTCCTGTCACTGTTTGCCAGACGACCTGCAGAGGCTTCAATCCACATCCCTTTCAGGGCGTGAATTCAGGGATCAGCGTGTGAAAATGCCGCTTTTCTGTCTATAAATCTCAAAGCAAACCTCCTTTTCTTCCTCTTCTTCTTCTTCCAAAATAGGTGATGTTTATTGGGCACCTCGCCAGACATACCCCCCTCCCCTCCTCCCCATACAAATCTCTTGTTAGGTCAAATCAACAACTTCCCTTTAGTTCTTTTTCACACTTGGTCTGATTAGATTAGAGCTCGGGATTTACTGGTGGCACAAGTAGGCGACAAGCATCCCTGCAGCTGCGGAATCCAATTTCACATCCCTGCTCTAAGGTGTCCCAGTTAGAGCCACTTGTCTGACTGAGGGTGTGCAGAAAGCAGACAGGGAAGGAGTTAAACGATTGGTTTCAGCTCGATTTGAGTGGATTATTAGTTAGGAAGAATTGGACTTTTGATCAAATTCAACAGGACAGTGCCAAAGACAATAACAAAGATTAAAGCAAATGGTTCAGTCCCAACACCTGATTACTGAATCATAGCCTTTAGCAGAGATGGGAGAACGGGCTGTTATGTGACTAACAAAATCAGATTAAATCTGCTTTGATTTTTGCAGTTACTATTAATTCCCAGTTACATGAAGTTAGTTGTAAGGATCAATACCAACAGAAAACTAATGGTCTGGCATTGCTTTGACGACCGCATATAGCTCGCCACTTTTCATGCCAGAGCTTTAAACTAAGATCATATTGTGTTGAGAAATAATATAGTTGTAGCCGTCTTGCTCAAACATCGTGCATGACTTTATTTTTAATCTCATGAGATGTCAGGCTCATGTTATGAATGACTCTCAGCTACTACCATAAGACGTTTTAGCACGATATCTGTAAAATCTGTAAAATTGACTGAATTATAGCCATTTTAGTGTTTTTTTAAGTTAACTTAGCTGCAACAGCCTTCTTGAATTAGGCTGACTCTTAATGTTAATCAGCTGTAGAGGTATCAGTGATTACTTTCTGCAAGTTTCATTAAAATTTGTCCTTCAGTTTGTGAAGTATTTGCAGTAACAAACCCACACACTATAAAAACTTTATCATCTGCTTTCACCTTTTGGCAAAGGGAGATAAAAATAGAATATTCTCACTGATGGGTTAAGGAAAAGTTTAGGCTCATTATATATTTTTTAGTAGTTTTAGGCTGCACTTTTCTCAAGTTTCATTATAAAAAGCTGATTTGCTTTTATCTAAAGATGGTAGAGGGCCACTTCTATCCCTTTGGCCTTAATTTGAACCTCAGGTAGACACAATCATAATTTTAATTTAGGCCTATTTCCTGTAATCGACAACTTATTTTGATAGTATGTGGATTTAGTTTGTGCTAATATTTGTGTTTTTTACAATGCCAGGTTTGACATACAAACACGAGCGCTGGGTGGCCACTTTTGACCTGCACGTCCTGCTGACTGACAAACACATCCAAGCAGCAGAGCTGAGAATCAGGCTTCCTCTGTCGCAAAATGCTTCGAACATGACTGTGGAGGTGTGTCACCTGGAGCACGACCCGGTGGGGCTGCTCACTGAGTCGTCTTTGGTCACTTCGTCCCACAGCTGGAAGGTGTTCAACATGACCAGCCCGCTCTTGGGCTGGCTTCGGCAAAAATCAACAAGAATTCGAAACAAAGTTGTATCAAGACGGGCAGTGATAAAGAAAACGATAGGTCTGTCTGTTCCCGATCAGCCTGTTTTTGTTGCGAGCTCCAGAGAGCCTCAGAATGTGAGTGACCAGGCCTTGCTGGTCGTCTTCTCGCACACGGGATCCGACGAGAAGTCGAGGGCCAAAGCAAGCCTGCTCCACACAGCTGAACAATCCAAGTTCTTGTCCCCCGCTGAAATCAAAAGGGTCAACTGGCCCAGGAGGCGAAGGAGCAAACGAGGCCACAGGGAACAAACATTAAGAAGCCCGCAGGTGTTCAAGAGAGGGGGGGGAAAGCCCGCCTGTCGCAGAGTGGACCTCGAAGTTGATTTCAAGCTAATCGGCTGGGCTTCCTGGATCATCTTTCCCAAAAAATACAATGCCTACCGCTGTGAAGGTTCCTGCACTGGTCCTCTGGGAGAAGACCTAAATCCGACCAATCACGCTTATATGCAGGTAATTATTGCACCTATGTATTTACAGTGCCTCGGAAAAGTATTCACACCCCTCGAACTATACCAGATTTTGTCACGTTACAAAACACAAACTCCAAAATATTTTACTGGAATTTTATGTGCTAGACTTACACAAAGCAGCACATGATTGTGAAGTGGAAGGAAAATAATACATGGGTTTGAAAATGTTTTATAAATAAAATCCTAAAAAGCGTGACATGCATTTATATTCACCCCCCTTTACTCTGATACCCATAACTAAAATCTAGAGCAACCAGTTGTCTTTAGAAGCCACCTAATTATTACAAAGAGTCCACCTGTGCATAATTTAATCTCAGTATAAATCCAGCTGCTCTGTGAAGGCCTCGGAGGTTTGTTTCAGAACATTAGTGAATAAACAGCATCATGAAGACCAAGGGACACTAAGGAACCTTCTAAGACCTGAATGTCCACCTAAATTGACAGATGAGAAGCAGCCAAGAAGCCCATGATACCTCTGGAGGTGCTGCAGAGATCCCCAGCTCATGTTGGACAATCTGTCCACAGGACAACTATTACTCATGCACTCAACAATTCTAGTCTTTACAAAAGAGTGGCAAGAAGAAAGCCTTAGGAGGTCCTGTTTGCAGCAAAGATGTGGACCAAAATTCAACTTTCTGGCCTAAATGCAAAATTCTATGAGTGGCAGAAAATGAATTCTAGACATCACTTTGAAGACACCGTCCCCGTCAGGAATGCGGATACACACAAAGAAAAACAGATTTTTATTTATAAAAAATTTGGAAAACCATGTTTCGTGTTTCTTTCACTTTGTGATCATGCAGTACTTTATATTGGTCTATAACATAAGACTCCTGTAAAACACTTTCAAGTTTGTGGTTGTAACTTGACGAAATGTGGGAAAGTTCCTGTTTGTTTAGCTTGTTACAGACTTTAATATAAAATAGATCAGTGGTTAACAAAATCAGTCACTTCATCAGCTTAAGTACACTCACTAACGTGTTCCTGTGTTGACACAGTTTCACCCCTGTGTGACACAAATCAGGAGATGCTGATCTTGACCTGGAGTAATCACTGATAGGTGGTGGTTGAGTAGTTTGCATTTGCATTAAATCTGAAAAGATCAGAATGCAGCAAAATGGTTGATTATGTAAAACTAAACTAAAAACATGAACCAACTGTCACACCTAAAACAGCACAATTGTAAAAACAACAACAACAAGGTTTTAAATATTATATTTAAGTATTTTTCTAAAAGGAAAATTAATATTGTTGTCTTCTAGGACTTCTTTTTTCTGACTCATTTAAATTCTCTTGGTTGTTTATAAAGTCCTCTTTTGGAAAAGAACATTAATTACTGCTGCCCCACTCTTTCTCTACAGAAACGACCTAACGTTGTAAAGCCCCTAAATCTCCTTTTTTGTCTCTCCTTTTTCAAGAGTCTGCTGAAACATTACCATCCTGAGCGAGTGGTGACGCCATGCTGCGCTCCGACCAAAATGAGCCCGCTCAGCATGCTGTACTACGAGAACGGAGAGATGCTCCTACGACACCACGAAGACATGGTTGTGGATGAGTGTGGCTGCCAGTGATGTTGACCACCACAGAGCATGAACCTTTGTTGCAGTGGAGTAAAACCACCGACGTGCTGTGAAGAAGCAAAGCGATTTCTGAAACACAAAAAGAAAACACTTAACATTAAGAGAAAAAGAAGAGGCTCTTTGATATTTGTCGTCTTGTACTGTAAGACTGCATCTGATCCATGTGTCGGAACACATCTTTAGAGGGAAAGTTCAGAATTCTTGACAGAGGGTTGTGTTATGAGGTTATGAACAGTTAATATCTGACTTGTTGTAGATAACTCTTTGACCTCAGTTTGGAGAAATAGAGTTTAATCTCAACCGGATTGATTATTAAATGTGCAAAATTACATCTGCATTAACCACTATGATATTTTTGAGGTTAGAGGTCTTTTAAGACAGCGGCAATCCACTTTGGTCTTGGCCCCACTCGGACGAGCCATCAGCTCATCAATTTGGTCACAATTAAACAATTTCTCCAAACTGAAGTAATTTAAAGAGCTTCCTACAACAGCTAAAACATTATTTTGTCTTAACCTTTCTGCAGAACCCCAGTTCAAAAGATTTGAACTATTGCTTTAATTCATGATGCGGGCTCTGTTTGTAATGAGAACAATGTTTATTTTTTTAAGATGTGCTGAAATACAAACTCAACCACAGCATTCAGATATTGTCACAATCCAACATGGATGTTTATTCTTGTTAAATGATTCGTTTAATTTGTGTAAACAAAATGTCAATGTGGCTGAATATTCCAGCACTGTTGTTTCTTGTACAATAATGTGTTACTGTAAACTAACTAATGTGTATTTATTGTAAATAATAAATATTGTATTTATGGTAATGTTGTACATTGCATAGGTAATCATGGTTATGTTTTGGCATGTAAATATAGGGAAATAACCAAAATATGTCTGTACAAAAGTGTGCTCAGACTTTTGGTCACTCTGAGGTAACATTGAGCTGTTTTATTATTTTTATTCTGAATCAGTAGCAATTTGTAATCATGATTCAGCTTTAACTTTCTAGATATTCTACAGATTGTTGATTTAACTGGAGCTACTTTGTGTCACAAAAAGAACTGTCTCACTGAAAGAGGCAGATTTTTCTAGTTTTAGAGTATTTCAGTCATTCATAATGACCTGTTGCCACATTCCAACATGCAAAATAACCTGGTCTTTTTAAACCAGAGGGCTCATTGTGTTCAAACCCTTTGTGTAAAAAAAAACCCCTGAGTAAACAAGAATTAGCCGGAATCCTTACATAGCAGGGGTCAAACTGCAAGTACCCCATCTGACCCATAGACTGTGATCTGACCTGGAATTAGAAGTAAGTCAACATTCAACTTCATAATGGGGAAAAATGGTAATTAGATTAGCAGAAGCCGGTTATATAATTAAACATCAACTAATAAATGGAGAAACTGCTACTGTATTACAGTTTCCTTGAGCCCTACATTATTTGAGCAACACTGAACGCACCATCAAGCTTGTGAGCACCACTTCCGGTTAGCTTTAGCTTTACTTCACACGTAAGGGAACTTCAGAAAAGCTACATTTCGTTTTCCACAGTTTGTGCTCTTTTTTATTGCTCCTGTTAGGTGTCGGAAATGAAATAAACCTCGCTGCCTATAATAAATAACCCTGCACTCGTGTGAACCAACTTGTGCAGAGCTAAAAATACACACAGAGCTGCCTGAGTTGCTAAAGCTAATGATAGCAAAACACTGACAGCTGCCGGTTTCCGTAACAGCCTGGGTGCTCGTTAGAAAGTAAGGAAAATCATTATTTTCTTGGCTTTAGGCACCAATAAAATTAGGTTTTAATATAAATAAACCGAGCAAATGTAGATCTATCTTGCAGTGTAAGTGGCTTAGTGCTTTTTACTGTTGTAAATTGTTTAGTTAAAAACAGGGAATAGTGATCTTTACATGTTACTAGGTTCAGTGTGGTTTAATTTGCATAAAAGGAAGTGACTATGACAATCTTTTTTTAGGTTGCTTTTTGGTGTTTGTAGAGAACAGGTGCTCTTCTAATCTTTCATAATATACATTTTATGAAAATTACTGAAGCACATTTTACTCTGTAAAATCAGAAAGCAAGCGATTTTAGTATAGGTTTATATACAAATAATTGATTATTCTAACCGGATTTGGCTCTTGTAAAAAAAAGTATAATTATCTAGCTTTAAAGCAGCTAATACACCTAAAGTAATAGTCTCTGATATGTTAAAAGTGCAAAGTGACTTGATTGAAGTCCATTAAACCACAAAAGTGAAAATAACAAAAACAAACAACTATGTATTTAAAAGTGTTTATCTTTTTTTTAAAGAAATGACTAAATGTATTATTAATACTCTAGTGCAAACAGGCATAATGTGTAATAAAGCACATTCTGTTTTGTCTTTAAGCATGAAAGAATTTAAATTGATTGTAATGTTTTATTACCGTCTTGTGGAACAGTTACAGCAGAAAAATGGCTGAGGCGGTGGCGAAAGTGGCGCAGAGGATAAACGAGACTGCGGAGGATGGCAAAGATAGTCTAGGTAAGTTACTTGAAGCCCATTCAAATCAAAGCACATGAATGAAAACCAGATTTGTTTAGGGTGGTGTTTTAAAATCCACCAGCAGATGGTGGTAGTGGCCTAAATTTGAACCCTCCAGTCCTGTCCCTGTTGTGGGAGCGCTCATCCTCGTGCTCCTCTTGTCTGCAGACCTGTCGAACTGCCAGCTTGCTTCCTTCCCTGACGGTGTGTTCAAGGTCCTGAGGACTGTTGCACAAAACATCCGTGTCATTACGTTGGCCGATAATACGATGAAGGCCATTTCCAGCAAGTTCTTTTCAACTTTTACTCATCTCAAAGGTAGGGAAGGATTGGCAACCCACAGCTCATGCATTTAAGTCTCAAAAAACCAAATGTCTCTTATGCTGTTGTTCTCACATCACAAATGTTGGCAGAATGTCAAATAACCCCTCCTATTACTTGTGTTTTGAAATACCTTGCAGAACTTGACCTGCAGGGTAATGTTCTCACCAAACTGCCTGACGCTGTGGGTGAAATGGAGCATTTGACCTTTATCAATCTGGCTCGTAACAGCTTCTCCATCTTCCCTGACAAGCTGACGGAAATAAGCTCTCTGGAGAAGATTGACCTTGAGGGAAATAGCATTGCTGGTAAGTAACATATATTCGCATCCTGTTCGTATGAAAGAATGAACGATTTCTTTGCAGCATGAATGACCCCTTTAAGCTTATTTCCTGTTTTTTTTGCCATTTTGCCCAACAGAAATACCTCTGGAGAAGCTGTCCGTCATGCCATCTCTGAAGTTGCTGAACGTGAAGTCGAATCCGTTGGATGCCAGCACTCAGTCCGCTCTGCAGTCTCCCCACAAATTTGAGATCTTGCTCACAAACGAATCTTAAAATATGTCAAAGATATTTGACGCCAAATACAGGCTGCATGCTCTGTGCCTTTGACTACTTGAAGAAACCGAGACAGGAGATGAAAAACACTTGAAGAGAACATCGCGTGCAAGAAAAGGGAATACACAGACAAGTAAAGATTCTAAGTTTTCAGTGCTGCTGACAGTTGCATCTTCTCTTTCTTGACACACAGTTTAAAGTTCCAAACTTGACATTTTATTGCTAATTTCATGCATTTTATAGCGAACAATTAAACTAAGGTTTTGAAAGCAAATAAGGTTTGTGTTGATTTACTGCGGATGACTTGTTCTTCTACATTTTTACTCATTCTTGAGATATTTTTATTCTTGATTATTCTAGCCACACTTTTTTTTAAGTAAATTAATTATTAAACTTTACAATATGGAGTCTTTTTTCTTTTTTACAAAAACTTGGGGTCAAGAGGAGACAACAGGTATATTGTACTATTTCTAAGGTCTTTTGGGATGTTTTGACCTGTATGACAAATTGTTTAAGATAGAGAAAAAAGAAAAAATCTGATCTTCAGTTTCAAGTCAAATGCAGCGAAGAGACTTTGTTTTCCTAAAAATAACATTTTCTACTCAGTGTATTCCAGCTGCATAACCAAGTGAGTTCCCACTTAATCATCTTTCTAACATTTAAGTTACAAATTAGATCTGAGGTAGATGTTAGTATTACTATTTACCACCACACTATGAACTTCTGCCAAACCTAATTGCACCTTGTTTGCATACGGATGCACATGAATTACCTTTTATTATTCTACTGTCACTATGAATAACTCATAAATGACTTATTTATTATTGCTTTTTTATGAGATTACAAAAATAGTTCGATAGGCTGCTATCAAGGTGTTGCAGTGAAACTAATAGACGTCACCATGGTCACAGCAGCTAATTCTGCCGTGGTAATTGGATTACAGCTTAAAGCAGCCAGCACCGTCTGTTTGTTTCTGAAAAAGAGCTCAGAAGAGTCACCGTCTAAATCAAGGAAACGCCAAACAAATCTGTGGAGATGAACTCCGTGCGTTCATGTTGCAGAATGTGTGTGACAGCCGCGGAGAGGTGGTGAAAAAGCAGGATTAGCTGCTGCTTTCTCTTCACAGCTCTGCCTCTCACAAAAGGACTTTTACAGACATCAGTATTAGATGTGATATAAAAACAACACGCCTTCATACGGAATTGCTCTTATTGCTGTAGGTTTTTTTCTTGGCAGTGTGCGTGGCCCCCTCCTTTGCCTTGGCGACTGCCTCTCAGTGCGGCTTCTTAGTCCTGCTGAATTAGTGAACACACCACGGAGGGAACGATTCAACCCAGCATGAGCTTCACTACTGAGGAAAGGGGCAGGCCGAACACCCAGGAGTACAGAGTGTTTTTCAGTGAGCACAGCTTTTTGAATCAAATACTTTGCTGAAGTAAAATAACCTCATTTCTTAATGGAATAGCTGCTTGAATAACTTGTTGCTGTCTCGAGCTGCATTTACAAAGATAAATTGATTTAGGGACACTGATTTGTTATAACTCTGTTCTAGAAAACTCAGAAGAAAAATACATTTCTCCCTTTCATGATGTACCCATCTATGCGAACGAAGCAGAGGTGAGGAACATGTTATCTGTTAGAGATTTTAGGGGGAAAAAACAGTTCCAGTTGATTAAAAAACCCAAAGGATCTAAACCCAAAGGGTACGAAATGTACCTTTACCAGCAGTGTTGGATTAGCATGTTTCATAAAAATTATATTTGTTTACTTTTAGCTAATCTTTTGCTACTTTTGGTTTTCAGCTAAATCTTTAAAATCTCACTTTCAGCAGTCACTCTGCCTTTTCATATAAAATACAATTTCTCTAGTTTTTCTTTGACTGACTCTGTTTTAGTTAGATTTTATTATTGATCAAGCTCCGTAAAGCGGAATTATCAAGATTTTGGATGTGAACTTTTACTCGTTACTAAGCTGCTGTTTACTTTTTCTTTAAATAAATGTCATTCAGGGTTAATCGGATGAGCTCCTTAATTAACGCAAGACCGTTTTGGAGAATTCAGGGTTGATAAAGTGTATTCTCATTATCCTGCAGAACATTTTTCATGCCATTGTGGAAGTTCCAAGATGGACAAATGCAAAGATGGAGGTACTTTCTCAAATTCATTACCTTTTTATTTAATTTGGCAAGTAATTTTTGCAAGTTTTCAGTCATTCCCTCTGGTTTTATTGCTTACGTTTCTCAGATTGCCACCAAGGATCCTCTTAATCCATTGAAACAAGATGTGAAGAAGGGGAACCTTCGTTACGTAGCCAACGTGTTCCCCCACAAAGGATATATCTGGAATTACGGGGCTATTCCACAGGCAGGTCCAGCTCAAACTATGTTTATTCAAGCAAAAGGAGACTTGTTCAATGTGCGAATGTTTTTGGTAGACATGGGAAGATCCAAACCACAAGGACGGTGACACGGGATGCTGTGGAGACAATGATCCAATCGATATATGTGACATCGGCAACAAGGTACTGAAATGTACTGAAAAGGCTCATTTGGATCCATCTGCTTGGAGCCTTTTCCTAGAAATGTGACTAATCTTTTTAGGTGTGCGCTCGCGGAGAAGTCATCAAAGTGAAGGTGCTGGGAACTCTGGCTCTGATCGATGAGGGTGAAACAGACTGGAAGGTCATTGTGATCAACACGGAGGACCCAGAAGCTGCGAACTTTAACAGTAGGAAAAAACCAGCCTTTTTTCTGTGCTGATGAAAAAAAGCCATAATTACATAATTAGTTCTTCTATGTTGGTGATTTGTTGCAGATATCGATGATGTAAGGCGACTTAAACCAGGATATCTGGAGGCGACTGTTGATTGGTTCAAACGATACAAAGTCCCGGACGGGAAACCTGAAAACCAGTTTGCTTTTGATGGAGAGTTCAAAGACAGGGTTCGCAGTTCATTATCTTACCCTTTGTTTCGCTTTGTTGAAAACGTTACTTTAGTTTTATATTTTAATTGTAAACCACATCCTTTTGGTACTAGTTTGGAGATTTCTTTTGCTGTGAAAGAAATATAAAAACTATATTTTTGTTTTCCAGGACTTTGCCATTAGAACAGTGAAAAGTACACATGAATTTTGGAACGCACTGATGTCGAAGAAGACCAGTGCTGGAGAGATAAATTGGTGAGCGACTCATGTTTAATGCTTATTTGAAATAAAAGGCCTAGCCTTCCTTGAGGGAATGCATGTTGCCCGCCACCTTGTCAGAGTTTTAGACTAAGATCATCTTATGTTGAGATGGAGTTGAAGTCATTTTTGAGCAAATCTTGAAAAAGGAGTTATGCCCAATCTCATGCAATATTGCAAAGACAATATCACTTGTCAAATGTTTGTAAGTATCAGCATTATCTGTCCTTTAGTTTCTTTGTACAACTTATTAAAATATTTTCTCATCACAGTTACAGTAAAACCGTGCAACTAGTGTAAGGCAGATGCTTGTATGTACAGATTTTTGACTGTAAAATCAAAAGCAATGTTTTCCTTTGTTTTTAACCAGCATGAACACCAGTGTCTCAGACAGTCCATTTTTTTGTTCGGCTGCAGGCGCAGAAGCTGTGGTTAAGTCTGTAAGTTTCCTTTACGTATTTAGATTTCTTCTTTAATCCAAATAAAGCTGAAAACTTGTTAATGCAAAACATCAACGACTAAATCAACATTAAATCACATTCTTGTTGTCATTTCATGAGTATGAACTATTTAAACTGGAGGGTCAATTTTCTGTGTGAGAATGGCACAGTTTTATGATTTTATGACTCTCACAGGTCTGTGCTTCTGGTGCTGAAGATCCCACTCCAAGCTCAGGTGGGTGTTTGCTCATTTATTTGCATCTGTATTATGCTTTTACATAATTAATTCATTCTACTAATGTGAATATTGATTTTTTTTTTCCAGTTGACAAATGGTTTTACTATGAAAAGTAGCAACGTGCGACGATGTGAGAAACTCCAGAGGAATTATTTATTCATTTTACAGACGCACGAGCTTTGCAGATTTAATATGCGTTATTTTGTTCATGCTGTTTCTCATTTTGAAAATTTAGACAACATGAAAGCACTCCCATACTTTTTCCAACAACAGTCTTCAAATAAACTCAGTTTCAGTACAATATGTATTGTGTAATATCTTTTTTTCCTATTCATATTTTGCATATTGTCATTATAGTTTAGACGTGCTTACACACCAAACACAAGTATAACCTAAAAAAGACACATGTGCTCCTAAATGTGGACATCCCTCACCTGTAATTTATTTTGCATTTTCACAAATTACACAATATCCTAGAAAGATCCAGTAAAACTTTTATTCAGATTCTTTTAAAATACTCTTACATGTAAATGTCCTTGACTGTAAAATAAATAAAGAAATTGTGTAGTATGTCTGCAGGTTTTGATGAAGTAAGAAGCACCAATAAGGACCGCGTGCCCTGCATACCTGGTATAAAATATAGACTGAATAGTGTGGCATAAAGATGTTTTTGTACAAACACATTTACTGTATCACATGATTCAGTTCTATTCCATAAAGAAATAACATTTCTTGGAAATAAAGTACAAGTGAGAGGGTTAAAATGTCACCACTGTATAGAAGTTTCCTCTCTCTATTGTTACAAAAATGACACAAATATAATAGCAAACCTTATGATACCTAAAAATAAAATTCTATGAGGGCAGAACAGATCCTTTTATTCGAGGCTTTTCAGTTTTATTCCCTTGTGCTGTTTGCCACTGAGGTTATAGCTTGTTTTGCTTTCCACTCATCAAGAGGGGGCGCTGTAAACACCTAAATGGAAGTCCGGTGCCCAATTAAAATACACGAAGAAGAAAACGATTGACTGTTTCCAAGGAGACCACTGACACTACCAAGTGCTAGGCTATTGGTCGGTGCTGTAGCTTTAGGTAGGTAAGCGAGCTTAATTTAATTTTATGTAATAGTTTGATATATGTTAGTTTTTTTTAATGCTACCTGCGTCTCTTGATAACGAGGTTCTCTCGCAGTTTGTTGTTTATCAAAATGTGTCGTGATAAGGACTGAGATGTTAACAACGTTAGCTGAAATGCAAAACCAGCATAAATCTAATTGACACCGTTCGGAGAGGCTCACAACACGCCTGTGAAATGCAGATATATGCCCCGTTTTACCTCGTTTAAACGCGTTGTTTGGTTGAAGCTAACCGGGCTAATGTCACTGTTAGCCACCAGCTTCATCATGTGTGGGTGGAGGTAGAGACTGTTATGTCACAGGCAGAGGTAAAAACATTATTCTGAACTAAAAAAACAAAACAAAAAACAACTGAAACACGTTTACGTGAAGGAGTATCTGGTGTCCAGGCAAGACAGCATTAAGAGACAGTGTCATTTTACTGAAACCAGTTAAACAAAAAGACTAGAAACAATGACAGAATTGCTCCAGCTGACAAGGTTTCCACACAGTCTTGAAAAAAATAATGCTTTAAGGATTTTCCTAATCTTGGCTAATATGGAATTTATAGTTTAAAGATGCAGTGGTTTTTTTTTTCAAATTCCCTATATATAAAATAAGTGATTTCCCATGGCAGATTTGTGTAAATGTGAAACACTTTATGAAATTAGTTTAGGTTAAATATGCTGTAAAAATTCAGATTGTTGATTTCATGCTTTATTTAAACCATAAAATGTGTCAAAGTTTCATAAAATAAATGCTATGTAATGTTTTATTGAAAGGCTTGTGATTAAGACCATAATGACAGTTTTTACAAAGTAGTTGTTCCCTGTTCCCTACTGCAGATTTACAGTAAATTTTAAATATTGAAAAATAGCCCATTTTGACTAAAAAATCTAAAAGTGTGAGTCTGCTGAATATTATGTTGGACTGTGAGCTAATCACTTGATTGCCACATGGACATACAGTAGCAGAGGCTGTTCACTGATAATAATCATATGCCTAATATTATTTTTTTATTTTGTCAAATATTTGCAATCCAGTAGATTAGAGGGAACTAAAGATTATAAAAATAAGACAAGACCTTGTGTTGTGAAGAGTCAAAGCAGATATTTTTAATACATTTTTAATTACTCAATGCATTGGGGAGTAATAACTTCTCATTTTTGTCACAGGCAAACTGTGTCAGTATGTCTTTTTTGTTTGACTGGATCTACAAGGGCTTCAGTAGTGTTTTACAATTCCTTGGTGAGTTCTTTCTCTTGTTGTCTTTTTATTCAGCATTGAAAATTAAGCGGTTAATCCAAAGCTTAATTTATGTAATAGTTAAAGCAAAATGTCCGGGAAGTTATGAAGCATAATACGGACTGCAGTGGTTTGGGTTCAGAGAGCAGTAAAGTTTATTTTTGTGAACTCTTTCCAGGTCTGTACAGAAAGTCTGGAAAGCTGGTTTTTCTTGGACTGGATAATGCCGGGAAAACAACACTCCTACACATGCTGAAAGATGATCGACTTGGTCAGCACGTACCAACACTACATCCAAGTAAGGACCAAAGGGAGGGATCGACTGCCTGTCAGGCTGATGGGACTGTGGAGCTTTTTCTGATGTTGGCTGGAATTGTAGTTAAGAATATACTAAAGCTTGTAGAAATGTCATATATATGTATTCAGAACCAGAAATATTACCTTTTTTTTAAAAAAAAAAAGTGATGTGATGTTGCTGCTTTGGTTATCACACATCTTAATATGTTGAAATTCTAAGAAACAAGTATTTTCTTTTCTTATTGAAAGTGCTTTGAATTGTTTAAGTGTTTAGATTTTGGTGATACACATTTGTTTGTGCTCTCTATCAAGTCAATTTTAGTTTAAATTAAGCTAAATGCTGTAAGTTGTGTTTTTGGTAAAAAAAAAAATCCTCGTGTTTTACATAATTTCAGTTACTTAGCTGTCATTGTTTTGCACAAGAGTGACTGTTTTATGTTGTGTGTTACAGTATTACCTCATTGGGTATGGGGTCGTTAATACTGTAGTATGATAGTGGCGGTCACGATTCGTCTTGTTCTTTACAGCCTACTGTGTAGTTTAAACTATTGGAGGCATAATCTGTATTTTTATTCTCTTTTCCCCCAAAGCTTCAGAGGAGCTGACAATCGGTGGAATGACATTTACCACATTTGATTTGGGAGGACATGTACAAGGTAAAGGATTTTCCTTCTAGCAATGAAATAATGTATACGAAACTGAAAGTGCTGTCTCTTTTAACATCATGTCATTTATTCACAGATGTGTAGTACTCATGTTCGGATACACAGACCTAATGTGTATCGGCCATTTAAAAAAAAAGCTGAATGTAATTCAGCCTTTCTCTGTTGTCCACTACTCCATAAAGGATTATATAGCTAGACAGATGGACACTTTATTCATCCCCTGAGGGAAAGGTATTTTTTTCACAGCAGCAGACATAAAAATAACTTCAAAAGACAGAAGTCAACAGTAGTAAGTACAAAAACTAAAATAGAAGAAGTGGAACTAACAGGATAAAGTGCTGAGTTTGAAAAAACTCAGCACCTTACTAGAAACTCACAAGAAACTAGAACAATATATAACAAACAGCAAACCCAGTAGTATAAAGGGAGTAGATAAGTAAAAAAGATTTACAATAAGAGCGATATGTACAAGAGGTGTTGCTAAATGGCAGAAAGTACAGAAAAATACATAATTGTAGTTGCTATGGACAGGTAGTGAAACGGTCATGATTTACATAGAGATGAGCTGTTAAACAGTGAGATGTTATAAAAGACCTCCTGAGGAGTTCTTTATGACAGCAAAGCAAACTACAGCACAGAAATTGGCATCTAGCAACACAGACGGATACAAGATCACCAACATCATACTGCATTCGCTGAAGGAGCTGAGTTTTCTCAGAAAATAAGAGTCTGTTCATTCCCTTCTCGTAAACAGCATCAGCTGTGTCATTCAGACACACGCCCAAGTATTTATAGCTGTCCACAACCTCCACTTCATCACCCAGGATGTTGATGGGTGGGGGGAGGAGACCTTCTATTGAAGTCGACCAAGATGTCCTCGGTCCTCGGATATTCAGGAGCACGTCCTGCGGGACCCCGTCACAAAGTTGCCCACCAGTACCCTGTACTCCGATTCCTGTCCGCCTCTAATTCCCCCCACCACCTCAGAGCCATCAGAGAACTGCTGCAGAAGACTCAGAGGTGTAAAGAGCGAACAGGAACGGAGACAGGACAGTCCCCTTAGGTGCTGCCTTGTTACAGATCACCACATCAGACAGGGTCTGATAGATTATCAACAACCCAGAGATGCACTGACACCCACCCTGAGCACCTTAGTACTTTTGACTTTAAATAGTACATTCAGCTTGGTAGTTTTTTATTTTTTATTTTTTTTACAAACTTGCTTATAGCTTAATCAACTCTACAAGCAGTTTTCATTTCTGCCACAAGGTGTCTCTGTAAGCCTCATTATTCTAATTGATTATTATTTTTATGTGGTGACAGCTCAGAGCTCAGGGCCTGTCAGATTTCTGACATTTGAAATAAACATATAAAGGCAGGACACGCACTGCAGTGCAGCGGTTGTGCCAGAACTGTCCAAGATGTACATCAGAAAAGAAAGTACTTACCCCTTCTGGTGTGTTATGAAATATTTCCATTTATGTCGTCAGTCATGCTTGAAAATGTTTTTAGAAAAAGCAAATAAGACCTCTTTTTACATTAGACCATAAGGTTTGATGATTTTCATCCTCAGCGTGACTCAGGACAGTTAGAGTCTGGAAGCAAAACACGAGCTAAAAGCTAAAAGTAGCAACATGGTAGCTAAAATCTAAAAGTAGCAAAATGCTAGCTACAAGATGGAAAGGATTAGCTGAAAGTAGCAAAAGGTAACCAAAAAGCTAGCTAAAAGCTGGAATTAGCAGAACAGTAACTAAAAGTAGTGGAAGGAATTTCGGAAAGGTTTGGGGAAAATATTAAAATAAAGTTAAATATTTTACAAAGTACACATGTTATAGAACCCAAAAGTCATAGCACCGATCTCCTGACTGAACTGATTGTTTTGATATAAGAATGGCTAAAATAACACAAAGTGCACAGAAGTAGTTGGCAAAAAAAAAAAAAAAACCTATGGAGGAAAAAAAAAAAAAAAAGGAAAACAATAATGAGAACGCTGAATCGGCATTCACACAAGAACACAAACAAACACTTTCGGTGTTGTGTATGAAAAAAAATCAATCATTCACATACAAGAACTTAGAATTCACCGGGGCTCTATATTAAAGAGGTGGGAAAGGAAAAACGGCCAATCTACAATCTTGGAAACGTTTTCTTCTTGTTCCACAGCTCGGAGAGTTTGGAAGAACTACCTGCCGGCTGTGAACGGAGTCGTCTTTCTTGTTGACTGTGCTGATCAGGACAGACTCGCCGAATCAAAGACTGAACTCGACGTAAGCTCAAACACAGCAGCTCGAAGCTGTTTCTACGTGTTTGGAAAGAAGCTAACGGGAACTCTGCTGCTGCTCTTGTCATTTTGCTTTCAGGGTCTCCTTTCAGATGAAACCATAGCCAGTGTACCGGTGTTAGTGCTGGGGAATAAAATCGACCGTCCAGAGGCCGTCAGCGAAGGAGTGCTGAGAGGGACTTTCGGTCTCGACGGTCAGATCACCGGAAAGGTATGCACGTCACAGAAATGCGCGGGCTCTTGTCCTGCACACTTATCGGCCCTCATTGTTGTCAACAGGGAAACGTTTCCATGAAGGAGCTGAACGTTCGCCCACTGGAGATATTCATGTGCAGCGTGCTGAAGAGACAAGGCTACGGGGAAGGTTTCCGATGGTTATCGCAGTACATCGACTGACAGGTTGAGCCCGTCCGTCGACGTGCAACGTGAAACGTGACAAAAACTGTCAACAAGCACAAATTACAACTCACATTGTTAAGAAAATATGCTTTTAGCTGTTAAATTCCTCTATGCATAGAGAGCCGTTTGTGGTGAACCATGTTAATAATGGGAGAGAGCTGCATGGCATGTTAAGTAGCTAATTACAAAACATGAACAGCCAGACATTTTCCTAGAATGTAAATATGTGTTCTGCAGTGTTGAATTATTTATTATTTCACAAATCAGCTGCTCAAATCAGATTAATTATGTTGATGTAGCACAAGGGCTCGTGTTGATTGTAGTGAGCGGCTTAAGATGTGTCCAATTTTGACTTGATGTGGCTGAGATTTGGATTAGATTTTAAATCGGTTCCATAAACAGTGAAATAAAGACGAGAGGATTATTTTCAGGTTGATTTGATCTGATGATACGTAGCCTCTGTCTCCAAAGCATAAAGCCAAAGATGTGTGCTTAATAACTCGGGGATTAGCAGTTTGCAGAGGTCGGACTTCGACAAAATATCTTCCCTGCTGAACGCTGAGCCAGAATAATGCCAGATCCCTTTCGCAAATTAAAATCATTGGAGGGGGGCAATGAAAAGGCACTTGTGATGGAATCAAATTAGACATCTCACTTATGAGTGCTGCTTTTAATGTCTGACTATTTTGTTTCTGGACCAAGAATGAAATTTTCAGTGCTTGCATTGAAGGCGGCAAACTGTGTCAGCTAAAGGTACTCACTGCAGTCTGTTAAAATAAACATCCTGAACTATATCAAATGGTGCAGTTTGAAAGAGTTTAATACAGTAGGTTTTTTTAGATATGCTAATATGCAATTCTGAATTGCAGGTACGCGCTCAATGTAAACAAAGCGCTCGGCTGAATTTTGCAGAAAGCACGTGGAAGCTTGAGTCAGCTTAACCCACGTATATTAGGCTGGCCGTACCTTGTGTAAGACAACAAATATGGCCGAATCAGACAAGCGTAGAATCTCAGAGGACATTTAGGTGGAAACACGAGTGAATCTATAAAATTACATGAGACGACAGCAAATTCCAACAAACAAATTCATCTCATTGGTTAAATACACTCTGTTTCCAAGCCTATGTTTTTTTAAAACCTTACTGCAAACTTTACTTAAGAAATCTGAGTGTAAATATGTACAAATACATTAAAACAGTTGGACTTCTTGATCCTGAACGGCTCTTCCATGGACGTCATGATTGTTGACCTATTTTCAGTCGCATCTGCTGTTTTTTTAAGGTAAAGAAACGCATGTAGTAGCTGACAGCGGTTCACAAATTCAAACAAAAGGACACGTTTAGCATTGATATGAGGAAAAAAATAGGCAGTTTGTTTCTTACTTTACGAGGGTTTTTTTTTTTTTGGACCGGTTTAAATGACATTGCAACAAAAAAAACGTCTTTTCTGTCTTTGACTTTGGGTTTTCAAAGAGGAAACAGAACTCAGCTTTGTTTTATTGTTTCTTTATGGTGGTCATAATGACTCGCCCTTAAAACGTCAGAAAGCAATAAAGTAGAGCCAGTTTTATGGAAGAAGAGACAATCTTACCCTGCTGTATGGGAGAGTCGAGGAATGCAGGTGCTTCTGAGTCCGTTTTCCTTTTCCAGACATAAAAAGTGCTGCTCGCTCTGAGTTACGCTCCTACTTGAACTGAGCACGGATTAAAGTTCGACTTGAAGTGGCAATAATTTAAATAAGAGTCGATGTTTAATGGTTAATAATATGTAGCTCGCATTTGTCTCTGTAGTGACAAGTTTTAAGTGCTGCTAATGTACTTTTTGATTATCTGTAAAGATATGAAAGTGCACTTTAAAACGTGAATATACTAAGGGGAAAATGAATGTTTTAGCCTGTTTTTATAAAACCCTTTTTTTTCCGAAAATGTTTCATGCATACAAACATATTTGTATGTTTTAAAACGGGAAATAGATATAAAGGAAGAAGCTTATTTACAGTTTTCTGCATCTTGTATTAACAGGGTAATGTTTAGCATTTATAGTGTGCCATTATGTGCAGATGAGATCAGTTGTGTTATTATATTTTCTACAGAAAAGCAGTTATTAAAATGTGTCTGCATGGTAACAAATGCTCTTTTTTTTTCCTGTGGACTGTATTCTGTACCAGTTGATGAAATCCTGTAAATTATAAATATAATACAAATCCCTGTACAGTGTTTGAGCTGGCACTATGAAACACCAGTTATTTCTGTTTGTGTAGTGTTAAAAAATAAAAGTGTTGACTTCCAAAGAATTAACGAAGGTGGCACCTGGTTCATTTAGGTGATTGAAACATAATAAAATAGGTCTTTTATAGTTTCATCATTTTGTCCGTTTCCTTCACAGCCACACATGGATTGTATTTATCTTTTATAGGTGGAATCGTGAGAGTTTACAGAGTTTGTTCAGGTTATATTGTTTTATATAAATACCTAATTACCTCATCTTGCCTCGAAAGGACAGTTTCATCTAAATGACTTTTCAAAATTTTCCTTTGCGCCCTCACTCTGAAGCAAATGTTGACAGCCATCGATTCAGTCCTTACCAGATTTCTGATCTATTGTCTCAGACGGTGTCGCATTGATCCTTCAGGAAATGCAGTGTAATCTGACAGGCAACCGGTGTCATTTTTCTGCCAGCGCGAGGTGACAGCTGAGCGCTGATACATCCCAGTAAATCTAAAGTCCAACTCGTGATATTCTACAGTTTCTTGTTTCTGTTCCTCTGCAGGCTCCATGAGTGATTTGTATTGCAAGTAGGAGACCATAATATGTTTACAAAAATAGCCATATTCACTCACCTGGCTCACTTTTTTTTTTTTTTTACCATAATAAATATTCTACTTTGGTGGGCAGTTGTAGTTTTCATATGAAAACATGTTTTACAACCCAAGTCAGTGCCCCATATCTTGTTTAACACCTTAGTGCAGTCAGGATAAATAAATCTGCTTTTTCCTAAAATGTGCCTCAGCCATGTCACCTAAAAATACACAGAAATACCATGGGATTCGGTGCCCAATTTCTCTGAGAGTTGATCATTTTTGTCCTTGAAATCTCAAAAAAAAAAGAGAAAGAAACCAGCACACAGCTTGGCTCCAGTGCCTTTATTAGTAAAGTGCTCAGCAAAGAAGTACATTCTTACTAACATGCAATACTTAAAAACAAACACCTGGCCTATCGATAGCATGAAGACATGGCAACAAAATTCTCATTGAAAAAAAGTACAGCGTGAATTCAAGTATACACAGAACTTCAAGTAATGCACATACTTTTTTCCCCCCCTTTCATAAACACAAAATACAGTATTTCAAATTGCAAACGCAGAACAAAAAAAAAAAACGAAACTGTGGCACATTCGTTGACAGAAATTCAGCGTTAGCAAAGGGCAGCGACATCTAGTGTGGGTGCAGTTTGAGTCCTTATACTAGAAATGCACTGTAAGTCCTGTATGGATGTGTGTGAGTCAGTTTGATTCAGAAAACATTTAGATCTTTACACGAGCTGTAGTGGACTTCAGTCATAAAGGTAGCTTAAAACCATAGTATTCTGAAATCTACGCTTGTTTGACAGTTCTACACCGTATTTATGTACAGAATCAAGTTTAAATTACAAATCAGCAGAACTGCTGTGAAGGAACAGTTTGACAATTTAGCAAATATGATTATTTGCTTCCTACCTAAGTTAGAGATTGATATCATCGTTGTTGATTAGTTTTTTTTTTAAGGGGACATTTTGATGGCTTCAGTTGCTTCTTGACACATCTGGCTATTATGGAAAAGCAAAACAGTCAAATTAATTTTAATATATGCTAAAAGGTAAATCCAGTGAACTAGAGCAGATAAGTTGAGAGCCACATTTTGGCTAAAACTTGCTATAGAGCAGACATACTGGAGGTAAATCTGTAATGATTGACAGCAAACACAGCTAATTCTTCACATGTTTGTCAGTCTAACTAACTCTTATATCCTAATGTTTTTAGACGTTTAAAGACTGAAATGAGAAGAAGTCATTTAGCAGCCATTAGTAAGCCACGTTTAAGGATGCCGTGTAGCTCTGACCCACTGGAACACGCAGTAGACACAGAATCTGGGATGTTCTGCGGAGTGTGACACCTGAATGCTGGCAGCCAAATCTCACGAGATGGGACCTTAGAAGGTAAGAATTTGTCAAGCGTACCCTGTGGATGATTTGTGGCTTGGAATCTGGGGTGTTTTGTCTCTTTGTTATGTTCCCAAAGCTGTTACTGGGCAGTTTTTCCTCCCGCTGAGGGGAATCTACAGGCACAGAAGAACAACTTGGCCATGAGGGTGTTGCATTTGGACAACGAGTAGTTTAGGGGCCCATCAACAAACTTTATTATAATTGGGCTGTTTAATTTCTGATGCCATGAATAGATAACATTTTCCATGTAGTTTCATTCTTCATATGAGTCATTCGTGTTAAATAGCTTAATTAAATGAAAAAAGTTTGAGTTACAAGACAATAATGCCCGAAGACAAGCACCGAAAGCAGTGTATTGTTAAAAGAAAGGCTTTGACTGGAGGGCAAAGGCACCTGTTCAGTGGAGCAGCTGCTCCCCCACTTTTTGACTCCCAGCAATAAGAGAAACACACGTACTGTTTATTGATTCTAATTTTATTCTCTATGTTGCAAACTAAAGAGTTTATATTAAAAAGAACCACTACATTCTGCATCAACCACCATGAGCTTTTACTTGGTTCAGCCCAACTCTTGCTTGTCAGACAGCAGTCAGTTGTGGAGATGGGAAAGAAAGCTAAGTTGGTTTTGTTTTAAGCCTTAAAATTGTGCTGCATCTTCTCCTGACTATGGAACAGAACATTGAGTGATATTATGCTATTTAGGAGCGCAAGATATCCATATATTGTAAATTTCTACATCTGGTTTCATATTCTGTTAACCTGGTCTTCCAGATATAGCTGCGTTGCAATTTCCATGACACCAACCAAGCACATCCTGTCAATGGGACTACTGCTCTAATGTCTGCGATGCAGACCTCATGGGTACTTAGATTTTTACATCCTCCATTTTTGCACCCGCAAGCACGTAGGTGCATTAGTGACAAAAACCTGGAAAAATTATTTCAACAAATAACACATCCGCAGCTGACTCCTGTTCTGATCGCAAGACAGCACCACAGAAGCCTAAACAATCGCAGTGAGCCAAAATCAGCCAGAGTAACAAACAATAATAAACCTAATGCTACATCCTAACCCAGCACCTCTCACATCCTAATGAGCTACACAGCCAGAGGTGTATGCTGGTGTCTGGTTGGGCCTAATCAGTCAGTTAATAATTAGCAAATATGGTCTGTGGACCACCAGTTGAAAAACATGGTACAAGTCAAAATAACCAAGGTAAAATCTACATAATCGCCATAACAAAAGGTTTACCAGCAGAAAAGTGTGTTGTTATACCGCTTTTCACTTTGACAGTCAGTGGTTCTTATGTTGTGGTGGATCAGAGTGGCCTTATTAAAGGGAAACTCAGCAAATAACACTTTACATAATGT
Source organism: Kryptolebias marmoratus (assembly GCF_001649575.2). Taxonomy (NCBI): domain Eukaryota; kingdom Metazoa; phylum Chordata; class Actinopteri; order Cyprinodontiformes; family Rivulidae; genus Kryptolebias; species Kryptolebias marmoratus. The sequence goes on from NC_051446.1 coordinate 19,403,573, forward strand.
TCATAAAATTTATACAAGTGTAAAATGACACTTATTTATTTTTAGAGGTATTGTTTGCTGGATCATTTCTTTCCCCGGTGCTGTGACTTCCTGAATAATCTGACACACAACACTTGTTTAAAATGTGTCATTTTCACACTAAAGCATTAAATGTTCTGTAAGTAGCTTTTGAGACAAAAAACAGAGAAACTGTTTGCCTTCTTCTCAAACCTTTAGGCAAAGTAGGAGCTGTCCGTCTCTTTTGCTGCGGTCTCGTATTTGCACAAGCGTGGCATTGATCATCCTTATCAAGAAAACAAACAAACTTATCTCCCAAAGTGTCAAACTGTTCTCTTCACGTTCAATCTCTAGTTGTTCCAGTGGGACACCAACTCTAGTACTCAAGCGACTGTTTACACAATACAAAATTACTTGTAATCTCTATATGCATAGATGATGGTAATACAAGATACAAAGTTTTTACGGACTTTATTAACCTATAGCGCACATGTCAGTGGCTACCTCTTTTCAGGACAGAAAAAACACAAAGCTCTGTTGCCCAAAAACAGAGGATCAAATGAAGCAAGTACACATATCTAAGATAAAAATAATAATAAAAAAAAAACCTGCTCCGCCTTGTTACTTCACCTTCCTAGTACTGCAAATTCAACACCCAGTCCAATCGGATTTTTATCTCTACAATCTACCAGATGTATCCTCCATCGTCTGCCTCACCTTCCTCCTCTTCCTCCTCCTCGGCTTCCTCTCCGTTTTCCTCTGCTTCTTTTTCCTCTTCATCCTCCCATCCCACTCCACTTCCAAAATCTCCGGAGTATCCAGCTACTTCATCTGGAAAAGGACACACGGATGTTTGTGTTGACACTGCTTGTTTAAGGCAGGGGGCGTGAAGACAAAAGTTTGGTGACGTTCTTGCTTTTTCTCGAGTTTTGTAAAAGTGTAAAAATTTTAAAATGTTGCAACAAATGGCAATAACGGAGTCCGAGAAGACTGACAGTGTTTGAACTGTTAACGTTCGTCTAAGACAGGCGCTTGTCTCTTTCAGACCAACCTTCAGAAAGGCCCTTTGTGCTTTAAATGGTCCAAAATGTCAAAGAACAGACTGACTGTCATTCCTCGTTTGAAGTTATACCAACATATCCTGTCGTTCTGCAAATATTTTTTTACGTCTTTAAATAAAAAATAAAAAAAGGCAGGAAAACACATACTTCTGCACTACTGGGCCTAATACGTTGTTTTATCTTTCAACAGCATTTTTCAAATATAAGAGAATCAAAACAAACACAAAAGAGCACTGGCAGCTTTATTGCTTTGATTCTTAAATGTAGCACACAATAAAAAAAAATGTTTGTTTCCTAAATGTCAGCCTCCTACCACACTCGGGATTGCCGTGGATCCTCGAGCCCATCATCTCTCCGTGCTGATCGACGCACCAGCACTCCCCTCGGCTCTGGTCACACTGCACCTTCCTGTAGTAGCCGTCCTCGTCGCAGCTGGGAATGTACACGCCTGAAAAAACACACACATCCTCACAACTGTTTCTTGAATATTGATACCCTCATCCCACACTGCTGCCAAATGTTGACGCCTGTAATGAGTTCAGCACGCGTTACGGAGCCTCTGATACGATCCTCTCATAAGGCAGCGTTTTTCACCGGCGTGGATTTGTTTCGGATGCGATTTTTCCGCAGCACGTTAGCATGATGTGCCTGCCGATGCCTTGTGTGAGTGGCATGTTAAAATGTGCGGTGACAGCCTCTGCGACAGAGCTCCGCTGTTTCTGCCTCCCTCAGGACAATCTTGTCAAACCCAGAGCAAAGTTTTCTAACAAGTGCCGACGCTCCCCACCTCGCAACAGAGAAAACAAGAGAAAAGTCACAAGAAGTGGGATGAGCGGGCCTCGGGGATGGAAGAACAGATCGGGGTTTTGAGCTAAAAACAAGCAAAAAAAAAGTATACTGCAGATCCTGCAGTGTGGGGTTTCAAACAGCTTCATTAACTGTTTTAACCCCTTAATTCCCATCTACGTGTTCAAGGTTTAATCCTCTCTGTGTGCTTGTGATCTCTTTAATAAGCCTTTTACAGATTATACACCTTGCCAGTACCAGTTTGGAGCCCTTTTTGTCTTCCGAACTGCCACATGTCTTTGTAGCATTGAAACAACAAGTTGTTGGTAGCATTCCTCAGAGATGTTGGTTCACATTGACATGATAGCATTGTTACTGCTGATTTGTCAGGTACACATCCGTGATGTGAATCTCCCGTTGTACCACATCCAAAAGCTGCTCCATTGGATTGAGAGCTGGTGACTGTGTAGGTTGATGGAGTGAACTCATAGTTCAAGAAACCACATTAAGATGATTTGAGCTTTGTGACATGGTGGATCAGAGTATGGGTACACTGTGGTCATAAAGGGATGGGCATGGTCAGCAACAACTCTCAGGTGGGGTGTGGCATTTAAATAGTGCTCATTTGGTAATAAGGGGCCCAAAGTGTGGTACGAATATATCCTCCACACCATTACACTACCACCATCAGCCTGAACCGTTGAAACAAGACAGGATGGAGCGATGCTTTCATAATGTTTACACCAAATTCTGATCCTATTGTCTAACTGTTGCAGCTGAAATTGAGACCAGTCTATGTTTCCCCAGTCTCCTAATGTCAATTTTGGTGAGTCTGTGCCAATTGCACCCTCAATTTCCCTTTTTTAGCTAACAGGTGCGGTCTTCTGCTGCTATAGCCCATCTGGTTTGGCGTGTCGTGTGTTCAGAGATGGTATTCTGCATACCTTGGTTGGAACAAGTGGTTTTTTGAACTACACTGTTGCCTTTTTATCATCTTGAACCAGTTTGACCACTCTCTTCTGACCTCTGACATCAACAAGATTTTTCTCCATACAACTGCTTCTTACTGGACTTTTTTTTTTTCTTTTCGGACCATTCTCTATAAACCCTAGAGATGGTTGTGTGTGAAAATCCCAGCAGATCAGCAGTTTCTGAAATACTCAGGCCAACTCAACAACCATGCCACGCTCAAAGTGAACTTAAATCCCATTTCTTCCCCATTTTGATGGTTGGTTTGGACTTAGCGAGTCATGCTTACCATGTCTATTTGTCTAAATGCATTGAGGTGATGCGATGCGATTAGCTGATTAGCTATTTGTGTTAACAAGTAATTGAACAAGTGTACCAAATAAAGCGGCACACAAATATATACAGCATAGGTTCACCTAAAAACATGCAGTGAGAGTAAGAGGACAAACCAGCTGGAGGGTGCAGCTTACAGATCAGTCTGGCAGGTCTTTAAAATGATATAAGATGAGTATGCAATCCAAATGTTTTTATATACATCTGGAACCTTGTTGAAATAAACAAAAACTGTATTTACCCGACTTCTTCTTGGCAGCCTGCTGCACTTGGATCCTCTCCAGCTCAGCAAGGCATGGCGGCTCTGCGAGAGTCGAGCAAATAAAAGCGATGACAGTCAAAACCCTTCAAAACTGCTCCAGCCTCAAACTTGATCTCAATCAATGCTCTTCATAATTACACTTTTTGCCCGTATCGATTTGTTTAAGAAGCCTTCGGTTTCATTCCCCAGAGTATGATTGATCGAGGCGGGTTTAGGTGAAAGAACATATGGATGCAGGGGGAGAAGGAACAAGGAAATGAGCTCAACCTCTGGAACAGATAGCAATAGAAATAAAAAGACACTTTGTATATCAAACCCCAAAGGCAACAAATCTTCTGAAGCCTTTGTGGAGCCCTAAAAAAAAACCTTTCCCTGCGTGTTTGAATGAAAAGAGGCCATCTTAAATCGAACTCTCTTGTAAAACGCTACTTTATTTTTCTCTTTATCTACGCGGTTGATGTGAAAAATACGACCAGTTAAAACTTCAGAGCAAAGTTGGGTTTTTTTCACGTCAACATCCTGTGTTTTTAAACTGATTAGGGAGTCGGTTTGATCTATGGCATGCACGTTAAATGCCTGATCAGTGGAGTGATCAGCGTGCAAATGAGATCACCTGCTGAGCTCTCTTTCATTCACTTATCAAAGGTCAAACTGTGCAGATGTTTCACTCGTGCACAGCTGAAACGTGTCTCCATGGAAATGCTTGATTATTTTGTATAGCTTCCAAACAAAATGGTCTCTCTAAATAGGAGCTCCAAATTCTTATGTTTTCTTTCGTTAAGCAGACATTTTCAGACTAATCTCCTGATCACGTCAGTTCAGACCTGCTTCACAAATCTAAGAAGATAGTTTTGTTTTTGCTTTTCCTCGGTTTTGTTTCTTTGTTAAAATCATAAAAAACTGACTTTTAACCTAATTTGGTTAATCAGCACCTTGAATATCAATATGTATGCACTCCGGAAAATCCCAAAGATGTTCCAGCAGAGAGAACGCACATCTGATAGCTGCTTTTAACAAGTGATGCTGTAAGGTTGAGCCATTAAAATACCTAAAATGAGGTTTGATGTGGCACCAGCACATATCAATTAATGGCCTTTTCCATAAAAATAAATAAACAGGTCTGCAAACTTGTCTAGCATTTTACCGAAGGACATAAAAATTGGTTTTATTTTAAGTAAAAGTTGTTTTGAGGACAAAAAAAAAACATATTTCGGGGTGGCTTTCCTCCCAAAGAGTTTCTCCTTTTGCTTCGAGATTTTCTTTTCGGACCATTCTCCGAAGGAGGGTGATGTTTGCTGCAGGGTGGGTTGTGGTGGGTGGTTGAGAAGAAGGTGCATTCATGATAGAACCGCCACTGTCTGTAACCATTTCTCAGCTTTCAAAAGCACTTGTTTTAAACAGTATATAGAAAAAGGCATGTCATTCCCAACTGTATGTAATGCTACTATAAATGACTTGGTTTGAATCGTCACCAGTTTATAATCTTTAGTTTTCACCTCTTTCATCCCACCTAACAGCAACCAAAACCTATTGCTATTGAAGAGGAATAAACTTCTCTGCCACTCACTACACACTACTACTGTTTTCTACTCATGTAAACTTGCTTTTATTCATCACAAAATAGACCCAGAGTAGACCTCCACTCACTTTCTCTCCAGAAGCAGAGGCACCACTCCGCCGTGGAGACCTTCCCGTCCTTGTAGCTGTCGCAGGAGTTGAAGAAGGGTCGGATGCACACCTCGTACTTGTCCAGGTTAATGGCAGCCAGCTCCGCTTGGTCCAGGTAAAGGTCGCCATTGGTGTCCAGCTTTGAGAACATCCAGCCGATGGAGTCCTTGCAGCTGGCTACCAGGCTCTTTTCCAGCACTATCAGTGAGAACCAAACACCAGCTCTTAGCGCAGTCAACCGAATTCTGTGTTTAACGGTCGGAGAAGCGAGTTTCCAACCTGATGTGGGACCCGCTCCTGGCTTGCCAGAGTTGTTCTGCTTTGCGTTCCCATGAAGCAGCTGGAACCAGTCTCTGAGGCGGTCGCCCAAATCTGCCAGATCCTGACCGGTGCAGCTCTCTGGAGGAACAAACAAGGGAATCCCACCATTCAAAAGTCTGGCAGAAGCTTCAGAGCAACATGACTCACATCCCCTGAAGGCGAGACTTGGACTCCTATAAGTGATGAATGGCACCAGTTTTCCCTCACAGTAAAGCTCTTGATCTGTACTGTTGTGCTTTTGTGCTTTGATTTATTTAAGTGTCTGATCTGCCAATCAAAGAAAAACATCAATTCACTGTTACTCCGAGGCAGCAATTTGCTGTTATCCAATGGAAATCTGCTTTCAATTTCAAGCTACACTTATTTCAGACTACTGATAGAAAAAAAAAACACATTTTAGCTGTTTGGTCAATTGGCATTTTCACTTGCCCCGGGGTCTGGACAATCAATGGTGTTTGGGTGCACTGATAAACTGCATACACTCTAAATATTTAATTACAACGTGACTGAAAGAGCAGCTAATCACACAGGGGATATTTAACAGTATTCTCTAAAACTGGTGAGTATTGATCGCAGATGCTCAACATGAATTGGGTAGGTTTGTTTTGTGAGAAAACTGGATCCCACAAACAGAATGCTAAAATATGGCTAAAGGTACAAGTATTGTTCCTTTTTAAACAAGTGATAGTTCGGTTCTTTTGAGGTGGGGTTCTGTGGAAAAGGTATGAACAGTTAATATCTTACCTGATGGGGATAGCTTTTTGAAGCACCTCAGTTTGGAGTAATAGAAACTGAATTCTAATCAGATTAATGAGCTAACAGCTAGTCTGAACAGAACTAAGACCAAAGTGGATTGCTGTTGTTGTAAAGGGATAGTCTGGTCATTTTTGAAGTGATGTTTTGTCAAAAAGTTATCAATAGATAGTACTGTATCAGAAAGAGTTGCTTTTTAAGCCTGAAAAACAATAAAAATGGGCCCTCGTTTGCTTAAAAAAATGACAAAGACATTTAGCATTTTCTCCAAACTGTGTTTTATGATCGATGTCACAGCTGATAAAGTACTTGCTATGACAACTACTTGCTAATATTTCCAGAATACCCCTTTAAAAACAACTCCTATCCCAAAAATGTTATAGTGGCTCATGTGAACATTTCATAAACCTGTAGCCGTTATCTCATCGGTCTGGTCAGAATTCAAATCTGTTTTTCCAAAATGAGGCCATTCAAAAAGGTATCTACAACAGGTAAGGTATTGATGTTTCATAATCATTCCAGTGAACTCCCCTTTAAGAAAATCTGAATGGAACGTCAAGGATACAACGAAATATAAGAGCCAAATTTAGGATACATGCAAACATCAGGTAGAGAGAGGAACTTGCCATGTTCTTTGTCAGTATTTGTAACAAGGCCGGGGGTGCAGGGGCAAAATCCAGCACACATGATCCTCAGGTCTTTGCCTGTGAGGCAAGCCTGCTGCTCCAACTTACACTGTAAGAGAGAAAGGCACGAACACGGATCAAATATTTATGAGGGTGACCGCAGGAAAAAGATTGCTCATTCAGACGAGACGCCGCACTTCAAGAAAAGGCAGCAAGAATGAGCTGTCATTTTCCGCTGTCTTTTCATGCAAGGTCAAAATTAAAAAAACCATACATAAATCAATAAAGTCCTGGCTGCGGCCGGTCTGCAGCGATGCTGCTGAGAACAACGTCAGTCATTAATCATAGGGCCACGCTGAGCCTTTTCGCTCGTCCTCCTGTGAGCAGTGATGAACTGCTGCCCTGCTGCGCCCATGTATATGTCAGCGCAGCAGGAAACTGAACTTGACTGGTCTCCTCTCTCGTTATTTAAAACGATGACACGACCACTTACAGTTCCTTCTCCGGGCTTTTTGCACTTCAGTGGTCAAGCAAAGGGAAAAAAAAGTCAAGGGAAAAAGTGAAGAGAGTGTACATTCAAAGGGAAAGTTTGGTGCAATNTATATATATATATATATATATATATATATATATATATATATTTACCTCTGAAGCATAGTTGTGTCCATCGGAGCCACACACAGGTGAAGAGGCAGCTGCAGGACAAGGCTCACAGCTGCTTTCATGGAGCTCCGGCTGTTTGACTCTGAACGCGGCAGGAGAAATGAAAGAAAGATTAGCTAGCATCCATATTCACAAATATCTAATTTCTGACTCCGATGCTGCAAAGATAACCGGGATTTGTCTTTGGTGTTTACCCACTCAAACGTTTTTAAGGAACGGCTCAAGCGAGGCGTCTCTTTTCAGGTCGGCTTCACGCTGGCTGCGCAACGTGCAAAAAACATCATGCTTTGAATGGTGCTTTGAAATCCGTTATCTGTGAGGAATCCGGTTTAATTATTTCCCTAAATGAATGGATAGATGGGTAAAAATAATCCCTCCAAACCTTGAAATATCTTAGATGTGACTCAGCACCTTTGCTGCATGAATATTGCGAATATGCTAACAGATCTTTGTCTATATTCCATCACTTTGTTGCAACGAGAAAATTCACTGCACAGACCAGTTTTACAGCAGTTTCACACGGAGTTTGTGGGTTTGGATACAACTCGGACGAACAACATTTCTGACTAAGCCTTGAAAATTAGTCAGCGCTACCCGAGGTTTCCTGTCACAAACAGGAAACTGAGAATCTGAGAGGTTTTGAAAGCATCACTAGTATGCTGCAGTTAAAAGAAGTCATGATCAGAAACGTCAGAAGAGTCAGCAACAACATTTGCTCAAGGGCCAAAAAGTTTCCTAAGCTGGAATGATGAAGTAAAAAAAAAAATCAATAGTAAATTCTAAATAATAGAAAGTCAAATAAATTTCATTAAAAACACGAGAGTTTTGAGTCAGACAATCTCAGTGGGCGTTCTAGGTTGAACAGACATCTAAATGACATTTGAATTATCCATAAACATCTAGTCTAAAGGTCGTATTTCACTGGGCTGCACCAGCTGGCGTTGTATTTTAACAACTTCATAGGAGCTCTCCTCTGACAGAGAATACCCGAGACTACAGCCCTGAATGTCCAGGTCTGAAAGCACAAGTAACTGATCCAAATCTGCCTATCTTTACTGCAAAGGTATCCTCCAGTATATTAAATCCAACATGTGGGGGTGGTGGCCAAGGTGGGTACGATGTGGCTGTAGGCGGACAACAAAACAGGCACAGCCAAGTGAGATACTACCTTAAAACTGTGCTGAGTTTGGTCTAAAATAAATAACTTGTAGATGTCTAAACCTTGCTGTCGGTGCTGAATAAACTGTAACATTTAGCTGAGATTGGCAAAAAAAAAAATTTAAATCTAGCATGGCTTCTAAGGAAGTGATTTATTGGTTCTCCTATTTTTCGTTAGCTTCTATGCGTCCTTCAGGCCAAATATATTAACATTACAGACATGATCATGTGCTGTACAATGACTCATCATTAACCCTTTCTGAGCTGAGTTACGACTGATCCCTGTGTCAGTTTGTGTGTAGTTCATTAAACATGTAATACTATGTGAGCCAGAGGGAATGATCATAAATGGCCCAATGCACCAAGAACCCCAAGCTAAAGTTCATTTTGAGGCCAATGTTTAATTTTTTGAGCGAGAAACCAAAAATAGATACAAGTGAGAAAATATTTATGCAATATGGATGAACGGATCTAATATCTAGCTGCTTGCTAGGCTCACATCTTTCCTAACTGCTCTTTTATTACATCTTACGAAATGGAACCCAAAACAAGCTGTTTGTTAATATTTGTTTATGCTGAACAAAAGAACTTTTTTGGTTTTAGTTGCCTTTTTCCCTCGTGCGCTGATTGATTTTATGCTTCGTACGTACGAGCATCAAGCTCTCGGGCCGCTACTTCATAATTCTGCGATGATTTGGCGGGGGTTGTATTTCTGCTTATTAGTTGGCATTCGACGCGGCCCCTCTCATCTCTGCAGTAACTCTGTAAATGAAGCACTTTATTGGAAAAAAGATCAGCGCCTGTCACAGCAGATAGACTCTTCAGGTGGTAATAATTCACTCCATTAATTCGCTTCAGACAGCGGCCCCGCTCATTTGTTTTTCCTTCACGGCGAAATAAACGAGTGCGGGGGGGCAGATAAATGCTTTACACTAATGTTCACAAGAAAAACGTAAAACACTTTTATGAAGAGAGGAACGTAAACACAATATTATGCGATTAAAAATCATATTCTTTTCAGCTCGTTACTTTTTATCACCCGGCGGCAAAAAGGCAAAAGGTGAACGATAATGTTTTTGCCCAGGTCTGTGTGTCTGTCTGTAATATCCCATCAACCAAAGCATGAATTTTACTGAACCTCTCAAAAAGTAATGATTGAATGAAGATCTACAACTGATTATCTTTTGGACTCAACCCAACTCAAGATGGCTGCCACAGCCAACTGAATTTAAAGTCATAAAGACGGTTATAACTTAGTCAGTTTTACAGATACTGAGCTAAACTTTGGTGTGGTAGTAGCTGAAATCGATACCAAAAATATATTCTGAGCACCAAACAAATATGCAAGTTGTTTAAAATATTGCCATTAACTATTTGGAGTCAACTCTGTCTGTTAGCAAAATATCTTGCGAACCACTCGACAGATTTCAACGAAACTTTCAGGAAATAATCGCTGGACTTACATTTACAACTGAATAACTTTTAGAGTCAAAACACCTCAAGATAGCTGCTACTGCTAATCGACACGCAAACTGTGAGTATAGCATCTTGCAAGATCGCCAAAAAAAATTTTACTTTCAAGGTTTGACCAAAAGGGCTGGAAATCAACATGCAATGATCTTAGACTAAACATCTGGCATGAAATATGCATTCTTCAATGAATCCTGGGCCTTTTTATTTTATTTGTGTCCACTTGTGATGATACAATGTTTATTAAAGCTGCCTCATTTATCAGCTTGTAACATACTTTTAGCACAAAGTCCAGTATATGTTTTAATACAAGTGGTTTTAGTCAGACCGCCAACTGTTGCTAAGTGACAGACTGAAAAGTCTTTACTTCTCTTGTGAAACGATTTTGATTTAGTTAATATTTAAATTATTTCAGTGTCACAGAAAGGACTGAAAGTAAAAAATTGTCTTTTTTTTTACACGTGGCTTACAAACTTTAAAGCACGGCTGTGTTAAACCACATCCATTTAAACACAACTGGACTCATTTTCACACAGAGTGGATGCTGCTGCAGACTTTGTAGCTTCATTGACTAACTATAGAAAATGCTGCTTGTCATTTTCAGGACTTATTTCTACTTTTGCCACACTATGTTCTGCAATTTATTTCATTCCTGTTGTAAAAACTGGTAGGTATAGTTTAAAAATCAATCTTATAGATTGTGCGCACTGTGTTAGTTTAGGACTTCTTCATGCTTTGCACAAACTGTACTCCCTCCTACATCATTCACACACAAAGGAGGGCTGTGCATTTTTTAAAAATGGTCCTTTTAATTAAATTTTCTTGTGACTATTATGGAACGCATGCAAAAAAATTAGCATAGAATGATTATTTGGCTGCATAACCTCTTTGTATTGACATTTTTTTTTAGTTTGCCTACAAATCAGCCAACACAGAACAAACACAAGCTTTTTTTAAAAAAAAAGTTCAGTCAATGCATTTCATTCAAAATAAACAAGTTAAAACCATTTTAATCTTAGTATTGACAAAATCCAAGGCTTTAATTTTTCTCTGTCAAGTGGTCCTAACTGTGTTTAAACATTTCAACTGTCTTCAAGCATAAAAAGCCCTCAATTTATCACCAAAAATGCAAGTTAAAAATGACTTTCATTCCTAAAGCCAGCACAGATCCACCTCTACAACTCAAAAAACACAATTTCTACCATTTATCTTTGATTTTTCTGAAACAGAAATCCCCTTACAGTGGCTCTCTTTTCATTAATTGCAGAAATGTATTTATTCATATTTATGCAGATCCATATCCTAGAAAAATTGTGAATTTTTGCATGCAAAAATGCTTTTGATCTGGTTTGTTCTTCAAAGTGTTTCCAAGACTAAGACCTATAGTCCACTAAAGTATAGGTATTTCAGCAATAAATGAGGTCATCACTTGGTGTTTCTACACAACCTCAAACTGACCCGTTAATGCACATGGTACAAAACGCTATGTTTTCCACACTCCAACAATCCAAAGGCAATAGCTGTCACGCCCGTTCTGCCCTCGCCTGCTAAATACTTCTGTGTACAACTTTTCCGACAGCCCTGACAGGTGATCTCGGTACAGTTTTGTTCCCTTTTCTCTCAGGAAAAAAAATAAATAAATAAACGTTGCAGTGGGAGACATTTCACTGGCAAAGTTTATCCAAACAACCAGAGGTCTGAATGACCGACAGCAGGTTATGCTGTGGTTCTGCAAACTCTGGGTTAAAAGGCAGTGATGTGCTTTTTTTTTTTAAAGGAGTGTTCGTACCTTTACTGATTTAGGAAATGAAATTTCCAAACCCAATCAAAGCCCTTAAAATGCCTAAGAAATTACATGCCGTAATAAGAGACATCGTGACAAGTAATTCAAGGCATTGTGGAAGGTTGAACGTTGATATAAATTGCTAGTAGAGAATATTAAATATTCAAAAATTTAGAGATAATATGAAGCTAGAGTTAGCAGTAGTACTTTTCCTGTTTCTATGCCAATAAAGTGGCTATCAGTGCAGATACTAATAGTGAGCTGTGGCACGCCAAAACCTCCAGCTGCTTTACCTACATTGTGACATGGTTCCTTCAAACATAAAGAAAAATCTGCATTTGTCAGTATGTCCATGTTCCCGTAATGAGCCTTTGTAGTCAGCCATCTTCAAGCCTTTGTACAGCTGTTACACCTGACAGATCTTTGTCACAAGAAAGTCCATTTGGTCCTTTGCCCTCAGCATCTTTTTTTTCCAAACATTAATCAAGGCACTTTGTGATTTAAACCTCCTACCTTTGCTCCAGTTTCTTGCGATTGATACACATGGCCCTCTGGTAGCCCTGAGCGACACACACCTTATGCCGGCTGCACTTCACATTCTGGCACGGGTCCTTGGTGGTGTCGACAGCTGTGTGAACACAGAGTAGAATCAGCATTATCAATGCAGAGCTGTCAATCACACCTGAGAGGTATCACTTTACGATCTCTATTTTTGTCATCTGGAGCTGCTGGCAGTGTTTTGTTCCTTCTGACAAGGAGCATGTGTTCGACAGATTGATTGCAAATGTGCAAAAAACAGGAGCGCTGCAATTTTTTTTGTTGTTGTTGTTGTTTGTTTGTTTGCTTGCTCTGTATAATCAACTTCTGCGCAATTACACCATTTGAAATCATCTCCCAGTCTCCCAAAACCATCCTTTATACGAGCATACGCAATAAACATCATGAAATGCGCAGTGAAAAGTCCTCCTGGCTGTGTGCACAAATGAGTCAATTGTCTGAACTGCCAAAAAGAATTGACGCCTCGCTGTCATTAGTGAAGCAGCACATCATCCTCAGCAGTACCAGTTGTCTCTGACTGGAAGGAAACCTGACAGCACTGATTGAGCATCTTCTCCTCTCGCCTTGCCACATCTCATTTCCTTCATGTCAACTCATCACTGTCTCTCCTCATCCCCCCTTCTCCTCGCTCACACAGAAACACTCCATCTTTGCCTCGTGCACTCCTTCTCGCTCTTATTTCTCCTTCCTCCCCTCCTATCTCTGCAATCTCTCTTCGCCCCCCCACCCGTCTTCAGAAAGTTGAACGGTTCAATGCCAGCCTCTTTTTTTTCGCACCGATCGACTGAGATGGAAATAGCACCGTGTCCTCCACCTTCCTCACAGCCAACGGTCAATGCTGTCGGGAAGTGAATGTCGCACCTTCGCAGTCCATTTGACGCCTTTCCCTCAGATTTAAAAAAATCAGATAAATTTGAGAGTGAGTGGCAGGTGGAATGTGCTGAGAGAAACTTAAGCTGTGAAATCCTGAGTCAGCTCTCAGCAGCTGCTTTACAGTTAACATGGTGGCTGACAGCCAGCTTCCTGCAAATCTGGTGACTACATGATACTTTAAGAAGTAAGGCAGAAGAGAACAGTGGACCTTTATGGTATGTATTAAAGGCCTAGCACGACACAAAGGAATGCATATCGCTCGCTCCCTTTAATGCCAGACTTGAAATGAATGAAAGTTGGAGCCATTTTGGTCAAATATTGCAATATGATATATTGCAAGATATCATGCTCAGAGTATGTGTTGTGAATGACTCTCAGCCACTATCACACCAAATCTTAGCCCAATATCTGTAAAACTGACCTAATTATAGCCATGTTTGTGTTTTCTAATGTCAATCAGCTGTGGTAGGCATCTTAAATTGGATTGACTCCAAAATTTAATCAGTTGTAAACGTATATGCAATTATTAGTTTATGAGAGTTTCATTAAAATTCATCCAGGGGTGCATGAGATATTTTGCTAACAGAAAGAGTTGGCTCAAACAAGGTAATGGCAAAATTTGAAACAAACATCTTGTGTAATCTGTTAGGGCTCAGAGTATGTGTTGGAGATCGGCCACAGCTTCAGTCACACTAAATGTAAGGTTATTATCTATAAAACTGACAAAGTTATAGTCAGTTTTGTGTGTTTTTTTTCTTAAGATCAGTCGGCTGTGGCAGCCATCTGGAATAAAAACACCTTTTGGCAGGGGGGCAATAAATAGGGGTTGATAAGTTTGAATGAATGAAAATATGGTGCTTTTGTGGCAGTGATGGTACCCCTTGACCACCTTTCAAACAAGAAAAGACTAAACTTCCACTTAGACCATTTTTGTTTGAATTTAATGAAACAGGCTTGTCTGGGATGATAGTTGATGTAATTCTGGTGTAACATTAAGAGTAATGAGGTTTAAAGTTGTGCTGAATTCGTACAAGTAAATCCATATAACGGGAGAGAGAATAAAATTCTCTGCCATCAGCTTTTATTACAGGCACGCACCAGGTCTCTCATCTGGATAGAAATACAGAATACAGCTTTGATGCCACTAAAAAGTGTCATTTCTACATAATTAACTCGTTTGAGTGGAGACTTTTTGGCTGAATTTGTGTTTTTTATCAGTTTGCGTAAAAAGCAGCAAGGGCAAAGCCATGATATTAACGTCAAAAATGTCAATTTGAATCTGTTTCACAGGACAGCTGTTAGCAGTTCAGCAGGAAGTTCTACAGTAAGTCTTCATGGACGCTTGATCAAACCTGCTACAAATAGCTGACATGTAGCTAAAATAACATTGAAGAAGAATTGGACCTGAGCTCTTTTATTTTAAACTGGTGTTATAGATTTGCAATATATTCACTGCCCATCTTTATTGAATTACAAACACGTTTAACTGAATTCGCAGTGAGGTAGAAGAGCTATTTCCGAATAACTTTATTAATCCCGAAGAGAAATTGTAGCTCTTCCATTCTGCCAGGAAGCTTAGAGACGGATGACTGGACTCTCGCTGTGTTGATAGTTTATAAAAGTCGTATCAATCCTTATATTTTGTTTTTAAAAAAAATGTGACCACTAGACTTTCATTCGCTTCTGCTCAGTCATATTTCACCTGAGCAGCTGAATAATAAACAAACCGTACTCGCACACATGGTGAAAATACAGCCTGTGGCCGTCTTAATCCCCATTCAGACAATCTGAAATGAAAAAAAAAATGAAATGAAAACCCCCTCAAACTTCACCCCCACTCCCCTCCCACACATAAACTCAACAAAACTAGAGACGAAAAGAAAAGAAAGCTTTCTTGGTGATAAATCTTAAGGCGAGTCACATCAGTCTTTAGTGGATTTGCATTTATTTCCAGCATATATTTTTCTATATTTAAACTTGAAAAATGTGGCAATTGTCAGCTTTAAGGCAGGTTTACCACCCTGAACCAGGAGCCTGCGACCTTTATGACCTTCTCTCGCTGTTTTAAAGTTATCCAGAACACAATTCATTAAAAACACTACAAGCAATCATTTATTACATTATAAAATTAAAGATTTGTAAGAAATTGTTGACAATTATTGGCAGTTTTACTGTTAATATAGTTGTGGAAAATTATTAATATAATTATCCCATTTACCAATAATAAAGTACAAACTGGCATTTTAATCAACTGAGACTTGCTGAATTTCTCATGATAAAGGCTGAGACTTTCATTTACTTCAACTTTTATTATGTTTAGCTGTTACTTACATGTCTACCATCTTGACCGAAGTATCTTGTGGTGCAATTATTATTATTTTAATTTATAATTACGTTTTTGCCTCTCACTGTATTTTATTTTATGTTTATGTTCTGTAAGTCATGTTCCTTTTTTTATTTTTTGATGTTTTAAATTTTAAAAACTTAATAAAAACTTAAATTCAAAAAAAAACTTTAGTTGTTATTGTTCCCAAAATGGCTTTTTTTTGTAAAAGACCCACAGAGACCGTTGCCCTCAACTATTCTTAGCATATTAAAGCTACTTAGTGCAAAATTCTGAAGACCAGTCAAAAAGAAATCAAAAAGTAAAACACAAAATTCACATGTTTTTTCTCATATCCATGGGTAATGTGTCCTTAATTTAAGTTCGTAAGCAAAATTTGCAAACAACTGCCAACAACCACGTGTTTGTTTACGAACGGAAACAGCCGAAGTGACTGAAACAATGGCGACGTCCACAAAAGAGTCGTTCGTGCTCAAGAAGTCTAACAGGTTGAAACAATGAGCTTACTGGTGAAGAAGATGTTTTGCAAAAGCTGTAAAAAAAAAAAACCACCCGACCGCCCTGCTCGGTCCTCAGTAATCATTCTCGACCAATGTCTTCCTCGTTCTCTCCCTTTTCTTTCACATTTAGTTGCAGATTCACGCCTATATTTTCAATACTTTTTAACTTATCTAGGATCCCCAAGACTGCTATTTTAGGAAGGAGGACCTTAAAGAGACATACGCTACTGATAATTTAGAGAAAGGATGAAGTCAGATGTTACATTTATTTTTTAACAGTTGTCCTATTAATTATGGAATCATCCCCATCTAATATAATAGATATTATATTAACTTCTTTCATGCATAGTGGTCACTGCAGTGGACAGCTATTTAAAAGCCATTTTCTTGTATATGTATGGGTTTTTCTGTTAGAACTGCACATAGACCACTAAAGTGGACGCCAGTGCATTAAAAATCTCAAAACATATGCTGTCCACCTGAGTGGACACATGGAAAAGTTCTTGAATAAATAAAAGAAAATACTTTTAAAAAATCCACCCTTTTTAATGCCCTGAGAAAAATAAACACACTTTGGGGAAAAAAAAATCCTGGCTAAAGTTATTATAAATCATGCATGAAAGGGTTAAACGGCCAAGAGCCTGACTTCTCACTCAATCTCATTCTCAATTTTAATGATGCTCCACGCATTGTTCCCATAGAAACAAAAGCTGGATGTTTCCAGTATAGATTCAGATGTGAAACTCTCCTCCAAGCAGCAGCTTCAAATTAAAAACATCCCTCATATGGTATTCTTATATCACTCCTACATGCGAAAATGAAATTCAAGCACAGGATTTAATTTACATTGAAGGCTGAGTGTGTGTGCGCGCGTGTGTGTTTTTCCCGTCCACCTGCTTTCCTGGTTTGCTTTACAATTGCGCTTTGCGGAGAATTCATAGCTGGGCCGGGATGTGTGGGGGGCCCACGGCTTTTAAATCACACCAAGAAATACAATCTCTCTGATTATTATCATGAAATATGGAAGGAAAACACCGAAAAAAACAGCTGCTTTTCTCGTCTCCTGGCATTGTCTGCGCTCACACCCGAATCCTTTAATAAGCGAGACGCCTTGGAGTCGGACCGGATCCTCGTTGAAAACCTTTTATCATCCATTTGTTGTCTTTTTAATAAAGCACCTGAGTGGCTCTGGGCTGAAATAAATGTTGGGCCACTAAGACAGGTGGCCACCCATTTAGACATCTAAAATATTAACAAGAAATAAACCCTCCTGAGTGGCTCTTGTTTAGCTTTTTGATTTACAGAAGTCATAAAAATTAAAGCAGCGGATTAATAAAAATGTCCTACAAGCACAAAAGAAGTCTAATTGTTGAGCACAAAAGATGTTAGGGTTAAACATGACAGCTTCTCTATTAAATAAGTCATAGCAGTGGGTTCCTTATTGTGCTAAAACGGTGCTGAAATGCTGAGCAGAGTCAGTGCAGCTCGGGCGATGTCTCAATCTGCTCACTTAAAAAGGGCCTGATCTGCTGCTCGGTCTTTTGTTTCGTCCAGAGTTTGCTACCTATTGGGAGTCTCTGCAGTCTTGTTAAATTTGCAATGAAGAAGCTTCTGATCAACTGGATCTGCTAAAATTAGTCCCAGAGGGAGTTTTTGATGAAATCAGCGGCGATAAAATGAACATGTTTTCCTAATTTTTTTTTTGTTTGGCGAACAGAAACCTGGGATAAAATCCTGACATCCTCTTCTTACGTCTTCATGCTTTAAAGCGGGCTGGGTGTGGCGTTCTGCTCGACCTCCAACGCTCCCCTTGCAGCAGGAGCACACTCCTAATTGGCTTCGATATATGTGAACGACTAATATACACTGTAGCCCGACTAGCGAAATGATTCATGCTTCACTTTATTGTTCTGACCTTTCAAAGAGTTGGCCCAAAGCTGCACGCAGAGTGGAACGACTTTGTTGAAATAAGTATATGACAACGTGACTGCAACTACATCGAATATGGAAAAAACAACAGGAGCTTCCAACATTTTTGGGATTTTTGTAAAAAAAGAAAATATTTTATAAATTTTCAATGTATTTAGTCAGAAATCATAATTCAAGAAGACAGTCATGGGGAAAAAAAGAAAGCCCACCTTCATTTGGGGTTTTATCGAGGCATAAAAAAAATGATACGGTCCAGGTTCTAAAATGAGTAATCCAGACATTCTGTGGTTAATCAGGTGCAACTTTTCAAACCTAAATCATGCTGCCATGTTCTTTTTAAAGAGAAGAGTATTTCTCTTGCAATCCTTCCAAACAAGCCATATGTGTTCAGTCTTTTTCTAATCATCTTAGCGAGAAAATTCATCTTTCACCTTCTAACTGAGTCTGAAATGGAGCTCTTGGGTTTTTGTCATTTCTCTGAATTTTGCACTTTGCACGGTCTGACCTTGGGGTGAATTTTATGGGACGCCCACACCTGGAAAGATCAACAGCTGTAGAACAATGGACTCTTATTAGTTTAAGAATGGCCTTATTACCCTTCCCAGATTGATTTGAAGCAACAGTTGCTCCTCTATGGTCATTGTTGAAGTCTTACCTTTTTGATATTGGGTTAACACACACCTGTATGCTCCAAAGCAAGAAATTGTGCGTTTATAGAGGTGGTCATACTTGCTGATGATCAGTTAATTAAGTGCATTTGTTTAGGAGCGCCTGGCCATTACCCTCCCTTTTAAATCCACAAAAGCAGTAAGGAAGGTGTTCAGGTTTTCACACACATCTTTTCCATTTTGGGTTAGTTTTAATTGCATCCTGATATGTGAAACCCTAAAAACTGAAAGAGAGTGAATTTTCCTTTTCCCGTGACTGTGTATGCAGTGCCGGAGACAGTGGTTAAAATTGTCTATCTTCTTATAATTGTGTCTCTCAAAGAATGCAACACATAGTGTGAGGTAATAAGTGAACTGCTGATTCTGAAGCTCATGTGTTGGAGGTAAATTTAAAAAAAAAATAGCAACCACAAGTAAGAAAATAAGAGAAAACATGGCCAAGCTCCAGGCTCATTGACTGGCATAAATAGTGAGGTCTGAACTGTGTAGTTAGTCTCAAAGGAGAGCTACTGTAGTGCAGAACAAATTACAAACTGCTCGCTATGATAGGCAAGTTGGAGGAGGCACTCCACTGCTCTGGGCAATAATCTGCTGGAGAACCAGGGGTCCTGCTGTATCAATTACAACCGGCAAGGCATTAATAATCCCCAGCAGCAGCAGCGATGTCTTTTAGAAGACACTAAACCATCCTCAGTTATGGTTTGACCAACGTTAAAAAAGTGCAGGAGGATCACTGAGGATAGGGACGTATTAAAAGAACAGTAAGTCTCCATTGTCAAAGACTTCGTAGCCCCCAAGTGACTCCAAGACACCTTCAGAAACAGGATGACTGCTTGGATTTTTGACCCTAGGAATGTCTGAATACTTAAGTTCATTAAGACATTCCAGCAGTGTGTCTGAAATTTCTGTTGAGGACAAGATTAGGAATAAGAATGAACCCTTGAGTCAAAAACAGTAAAGATCCATTGTTTGTTTTTCTGATACATATATGGCTCATACAAAAAATAAAAACTGGGTGAAATAACAAAACTAATCTACTACTACTACTGTACAGGTATGTCATCATGTTCAGGTGCGTTCAGCGCTTCAGCAGAATATTTATTTGCTTATTTGGGACAATATATATATATATATATATATATATATGTGTGTGTGTGTGTGTGTGTGTGTATTGTTGAGCTCATACACTGTAAAATAAACGTTCTCATGTTCTCTGTTCCTCCTCCACAGCTGATTTTCTAAAGGTGAGATTTATTTTTTTTCTTAACAAAGAACAGACCCCTGAGGAGAAAAATGGAGCCTGGTGGGAGTTCTGACTTGAGCCCTCAGCAACAAAAGCAATTACAGCAGGCGTTTCAAACTAATGGATCCAACTGAAAGCTCAACCTCGACTTTCCTGAATCACAGCTGTGTTCCCGCTCCGCACAAGCTCAGACGCCCAAGATGAGAGCTCACCTCAAGCTGGTTTGACCTCAAGAACGGCTCAAAGAAATCAGCATTTGGATAATGTGCGTCGCAGTATTTCATTGTCTGGAATGATGCATAAAGTCAAACAGCGTGTGTTCTTTATCAACATAAAGCTTTGCACCATTTAAGTATATAATATTGTACCGTGCACCTAATCTCAGTGCAGTGAAAGACATTTTAAATAAAAGCACAAATTCATTATCAAACATTTATGTAAAAAAAAGTTTTTTTTTTAAGTAATAATAGAAAAAGAACTTACTTTCATCAGAGCCAGTGTTCTCCTCTGTGTTTTTAATGTAGTCATCCTGGAAAACAAACATACAGGAAACTGTTATTAATACATTTAATAATTTATGATAAACAAAAGGTTAAAAAAAGAAAACAAAAGGGGGAAAGGTGGTTTTGTACTCGTGCTAACTCAGATGGAGAAGTGTTATTTTCTACAAAAATGCAGTGTGGCTGCTGAGCGCTGGATGACTTTGCTAAACAAAACACCAGCTAAAAACAAACAAAAAAGCTAAATGTGAGCTAAAAGCTAAAAGTAGCAACAACACTAGCTAAAGGCCAAAGCAGGAAAAGGGTAGCTAAAAGCTAATAGTAGCAAAAGAAGACAGACAAGCAGATTTGGAAAAAAAACAAGGAATCAAAGAGATGTCAATGCAACTTTATTGGTAAAATATTTGTAAATAAAGTTACTTTTTTTTTAATTAAAGCTACAAAACCAAATGTCATAGGAGCCCCATCTCCTAAATGAACTAAATGTTTTAACATGTAAATGGTTAAAATAGCCCAAAATATGCAGAAGCAGTTTTACATAGGACATACTGTATAAAATTTAAAAAATGAGGAAAACAATAAAAACCTTTAATGCTGTGACAAACACTGATCTGGTCTGTTTTGTTTTTTCTACTTGGTTTTTAGTTCCCCATTCTAATTTTTGGAGAACTCTATCTATAAACAGATCTTAAATCTTCACAAGCGCAAATAGATCTAAAGCACATTGTTTTTTATGATCCAACAAACAAGTTGAGTTCAAGTGAGAAACAGTTGGCTGCTTCTCCTTTTAGGATTTCTTCTGGAGGTGACTTTAGATTGTGGGGTCCCTCGACTCAAACTAAAATTATTCTCCCTTGTGGCTGTGAGCGCAGACGTCTGCAGATGTGACAGATTTGTTGCTCCTTTTGATATCCATTTGCAGTCTTTTGTACATGCATGTGTTGCAGTTGTTTCCACAATAACCAACAACTATAGCAACACTTAGATCAGACTGTAAAAAAAAAAAAAATATATATATATATATATATATTAATAATAATCCTAAATTGGTGCAGTTCTGTGGCAACTGCAAGCTAGTGAGAGCCTGGAAAAATAAAAAAGGACCTTGAGATGTGTTTGCCTCCCAAACTCATTTTCACTGTTGTGCAGAAGCATCTAACCTAAAGTAATCGGTACGAGTCAAGGCGCTGAACTTTAAATTTATTTTTACTTCTGCTCTGTTACAGAGGGAATATTTGCAAACTTGCAATGTGGTTTGTTTTTCAGAGCTCGTCCGCAGTGACGTTGTGCTGAAACGATACTCTCTGTAGCGCTCTCGTCGCATCCACTCTGACCCGTTTCTTTCCATGTCGGGACACAGAGGATCAGCCGTGCAGAGGGGTTACTGCTTGGCACGAGGCCTAGAAAAGACCCCGAGGATCGGTTCTGATCAGTTTAACTCAGGCTTATATTCTGGTGAGGGGATAGGAAGACTGAGCTCTCAAGTCAAACTGAACAAGCGCAGCGTAAATACTGTGCACCGGATTGCTTTTCTTTCCTTTACATTCCTATTCCTAAGGTCTATTTCATAAGATTTCACCATTACTGAAAAGAAATGAGTTTGGCTTTCCCTTGTGTTTTTCATGTTCTGATCCTACTTTTGTTACAACCTTTTAATCTTCGAAGACTTTTTGCCTGCCCTGCTGCAGGAAATTATGCTGCATTATACAGATTTGTGTGTGTGTGTGTGTAATAAACACAACCTCCTCCTAATCATCATGCATGTGACACCATCAGCTTAAAAAAAAAAAAAAAGTGACAGGAGACACTCACCTCGACTTCCTGCGGCAGACACCAGCAGCATTGAGGGGAGGGGAAAGAAAAGCATTAAAAACTTGAAAATTTGAAGTTTCTTTATTGTTCAGAATGCAAAAAAAAACTGTTAATGCAGTTATGGCGCCAGTTAGACTGTCAGCCCTTAATGCACACTGACTGCAAATCCGCTCCGCCTCTCGAGGGACAGCATAAGACATTTACAGAAGATTAAGAGCACCTATTAACTGAGTATGATCAGCTGCCACTTCCAGAAGCTGGCAGGACTCCTGATCACTAAAGGCCCGTTCTATTCTTGTGTTTACATGCCAGAAGACAACAGCCTTCTGCCAGTTTAAAAGTTGTGGATAAGCCACGACAGCCTTGGAACAAAACAGGGACAATCAGTGGGAATCTTTGAATCTGGATGTTTCTGTAGAGCTGCAGCACACACCCGACATTTACTAAGCAGAGCAGTGACGCCTCAGACAGATATAGCCTCTGTAAAGAACAACCTTGAGTTAACATGAAAGTGACTGCTTTCCTTTCATTCCATTTCACCACCTTGGCTTTGGTCCAAGGGCATTATGCATCAATATCCACCTCAGGCTCTCCCCATGTGTTTTATCTTTCAGTGCTCCGGTGTGTTTGACAGAAATATAGCATTGTGTAAGCTGTTTTTTTTTTTTTCTAGCAACACTACTCTGTAAATACACCTGATTTATTTATTTATTTTTTTGCTTGTTTGTTTTACACATGGTGACAGCATTCCACGCTTGCTTAACAGCGCAGTGACAGCATCTTCATGGACGTTTTACAAGCCCCGCAAGGACAAGCCAAAAAGCCTCGAAATGGCTTTAAAATACTGAGGCTAAAATTTACAAGAAAGCCGCAGTGGACCTTCAGATTTCACACCGGAGAATAAATGTTTTCAGTTCAGTTCTAAGTAGTACCAATTCACAACAAAAGTCATCTCTGGGCAGTAAAAGCAAAGTCCAGATTGTGAAAAAATCCTCGTAAAGAAATGGAAATATTTGTATATATTAAAAAATACAACATAGTAAATCCATTGCAATATAATATGACACACTGCAACACAAAACAATATCATGTAATAATAAACAATTTATGCTCGTTACTCTAAGGGTTCTGAAGCTACTTAAACATCCATGATGGGGAGAAAAAAATATATAAACAAATAACAAAATGAGTTATGAATAACTAAGTCCAGTAAAACTTTATGAGAAGAAGGTGAATGAACTGATGGATTGTGAAAATGATGTTCAGATACCAAAATGTGAATTAAAATTACTTGGAATAAATCACATAAACGATTAAGTTGGATGAGAAAGAAAGGAGAGCTAAGCTAAAAGAAGTTAATACAGAGCATTAAAATGAAAAGAAATACTGTCACGAAAATGAGTCTGATTATTACCAACCCACAAAACAATTATTAAATTATTTTCCCTACCATAACCTTTAGAAAAGAAAAGTCTGATAGGGGTCGAGAGGGTTGTCCCACTATCGAAACACAATTGCCCAATATGACACAAAACAATACACAACAACAAGACACAATACAACACGGTACAGTACAATACCACACAATACAATATGTGATACGACACATGACATACTACAACACAAAGCGACACAAAATAGTAAACTACAATACAGCATGATGTGCTACATGATAAAATATGATCCAACCCGACACAACACAACATAATATGTTACAATGAAAAACAGACAAACAAAAAAAAAAAAAAACATGATACAGTACGATACAATACGATACAATACGTTATGATACAATATGACCCAATAAGAAAAATGATTTATTTTATCATCCCTTTGGGGTATTTATTTTTTATTTTGGACTTGGTGCTGTCCTAATAGTTGCCTTGACAAAAAAAATCCACAAATAAACTACTAATCCATCCTACACAACATGAAAACAATTCACCAGAAGACACATCGTTCAATTTCCATTTTAAAGATATGCAAATATATGTAAAGATTTAAAAAAACAAAAACAATTTATGACCCCTTCAGCAGTACAGAATCAGCTGGGTTTTTTTTTTTTTTTGCATTTGAGTCATATGAGGTGAAGAAGAAACTTTTAATATGTCGTGTCAAACACCCCCACTCGGCTTTAATTCCACTTCCCTGTCAGCTCTGCATCTTTACATGGCATTTAAAGATCACAGCTAAAACACTGAACTTTCAAGCTGACATTACAGCATAAAAAAGCAAGTTATCCCCTTAGTCAGAACGTCTGTCACATTGCAACTGTATTAACCATCAAAGATTCTCTGTCCATGTCTTGAATCAGATTTACTTAATTATTTGCAGGGCTTCTGCAATTCCCTCCATTATACTGGTGCCAGGACTAACCCAACAGCCCGTCCGAAAGGCCGAGCAGCTTATCTTCCCCCAGCAGCAGTGTGACAGCAAGGACACCAGGCAGAAGCTGCCTTTAGTCCTTCATCAAGGTTGAGAGCTAATGCCGTCCCACTGAATCTCAGCCAGGCTGCTGTGAGAGTTCACAGCACGCCGCGGCGACAGGGAGGGAGGGAGGGGGAAAGATCGGGGAGCAAGGGGGTATGATTTTCATGCCGGAGGTCTCCTGAGTTAGGTGATTCATATCACACACACACCACCTCTTCTGCCATTTGTCAACAAGGCTGTAATGCAGCCGGTGTAAAACAGAGCCAGGAGCCTAATGGAGCTTGACTATCCAGATGCTGCGACTGCTCCTCCTGGACTGCTCGCTGGTATTAGGCTGACAACGTTTGGCCGCAAGCCTGACTGCACTCCTCTGAGTTAACGTCTACCTCACCTTGCCTGAGCCTTTTCTGCTGGAGACATAAATACCACTAAAAGCCCTGAACCTGCCAAGCTCAACCTCAGCCACTGCAACACAGGAAAAAAATCATTCCGATCCTGAGCACTGACGGCTAAATGTTTATGCACAATGGATTCCAACTCAGCAGGGCAGCTCCTAAACCATTTAACTGCATGTCTGTCTCATTGAAAAATATGCATTTCAATACTGTTTGGAAAGAGATTTGGTTGGTAACGCTCCAGTGCTCAGTATGACGCATGGATCAGCTGCTAAAAGAAACATTTAAAATAATAAAATAGAAGAATATAAGGTCTTGAGGCTAATGGGACATCTTTGCAAAACCACATTTGTTCTGGACAATACGCCAATGTAAACTGTTTAATATTAAGAATGTTTCATAAAAAACAAAAAAATCGCCACATTTAACATATTGTCATTGGTAAAGACAAAAAAATGACCAGTCAGTCTCATGCTGCCTTCCAGCTCATTTGGAACTGCTTCAATAATCAGCTTTTTCAAAAGAAAGGAATAGTTTCAGTCAGAAGAAAAATGACATATTAAACAAATCATAGTCTGGATATTGGTAGTCTAAGATTGTATGTCACTGGGTTGCGGTTTTTGGTGACTAGCTGGTGAATGGGTGGTCAATGGGATCCATGAGGGAGTCTCCAAAATGTCACAGAGGCTTGACGTTTCGTAGAACCCTTCTCAATTTAGTTTTGGTAAATTCTAGAGTTGAATTTTGACACCTGAATGAGAGCTGTCTTCATGCAAAAAACATCTGTGGCTACAGCTGTGAATGTCCAGGTCTAAAAAACCCGCACAGGTGATAAATAGTAATTATTAAAAACTGGTCCAAATCTGCCTATCTTTATTTTTAAAGGATACCACAGTGGGCACGATGTGTGCAATGAAATAATGTGCACAGCATAGGACACAGTTTTGCAAGCAGTGCACACAGAAATAGGCAGTGATTTCATTTGTAAATTGTTCGCTTAAAAAGGTGGCCACAGTGCTCACTGCTCACAAACACTCAGTGAGACTGCAGCTGAAAATTGTCACACACTTTTATTGCAATTTTGAGTCTCCAGCAGTCAAAGCAGATCTCAGCAGGGTCCGGTGCCCCTTTTGTTGCCCCACCTCTGGATATGCCTGTGCAACAAACCAAAACTGAAAGAACTCATTTGTTACCACAATTAACATCCTGTTAACCCTTGCTGCTCATTAGCAAACCACCATTTATCTTAAATATGGTTTTAAACAAATGTTCAGTGACAGGAGAAGTGATTTAAAGAAAAGCAGACTGGAGTCAGATTTTAGTTCAGTTTGAGAATTTAGTCATTTTCTCCTAAATTATTCTTTTTACACATTTTTTTCAGTTACTGTTTTAATAAGTATCAAACTACTTGATTAGTTTGGGGGAATAAATGAATGAATGAATACATTTTTTCTCCTAACAGATTTTCTATCAATTAAAATTACAAAAAATGTTATTTTAATTTTGCAGATTTCAGCCAGTCCACATTAAACCCCTTACAAACACATTTGAACACATCTAAAAACACTACTGGATCTTCTAAGCTTAGTATCTGAGAAACTAGTTATTCAAAAACATGCAGATTTTTTTAGGAACAACTATCAAAGTGATGTTGCAAAAAAATGGCATTTGGTTTTTGAATGTTACTATTTCTAGGTGATCAAAGATTTGCATATTCTAAAAAAGATACTGTCTAAATTTCATAGCTGTATACAGTACTTCTAAGTATGATAATTGTTTTTGTTTTTTTTAGATGTAAGTATTTATACAGAGCTCCAGCATTCTTCGAATCTTGATTCGGTCTTCAAATACCAGGAATCTCTCCCTCAGTTATACACACTAACACACACACACATATTAGGAGTTAAGGTGGAGAAACTTTTCAGATGAAATCCCTCACTCTCAGGGCAATAACGGCCTGCTTCATCCTCTGCAATATTCCTTATTGATTTTCCTAGGACGACATTTGCAGTGAGCATGTCACTTAAGCTGCAGAATATGAGTTGGAGGTTAAATGATGATCTGGACATTTTGCATTTCCACCAGTTGTCATTTATCCAGCTTCATGAAGTCATTTACTTCGCTGGTGACTGGATAAACACAGGCTGATGGATGGAGCTTCTGTTCCGGGTCGTGTCTGTAATGAAAGAAAGACCTACGAGAGGCTTTCCACCTCTGATTGCTCCGCTCTGCGCTCAGACTAGGTGGTACTATTGGATTCGCTGACGTGTGTCTGCCTGTTTGACTGGCAGGACAATGTCAGCCCATCATTTCCCCAAGCCATGATTTGCACGGTAATGTGCTCCGCCTGATTAATGCAGCTGAATTAGCCGCTTCTCCCTTTCTACTTCAGTTTGCTGCGAAAGGGCACGCAGTTCGGAGGCTGTCGTAAATCCATCCTCTTTCTCTCTGTAGTTAATCGTGGAGCAGCCTCTGCTGCGTCATTATGGCTCCTTGGGTCCGCGTGCTGGGGTCTAAGTGGTCGAGGTTTGTGTCCTGCTGTCTCTGAAAAGAACAGAGAAACTACGGCGCAGACCCACCACGGATTGAAATAATCAGTAATGCGTTGCAGTGTTTGCCGCACTCAGAGAAGCAAAGCAACTCATTTTAATTCGAGGTAGTTATCACAGCAACAGCTCTGATCTCACACAACAACTCGTGAGGTTTCAGACATGATGTAAGTTCATATTTTATCCTCCTTAAGGCAATTCTATGCCACAAAGTCTGAGATTTTTTCCCCCCCTCACACTCCACTAAGGAAGAAATCCACAGAGAGAAAAAAATGGGATAGCCTCAGTTGCAACAAACACCCAAGTATTACTGGATTAAGTTGCAGCTGAGCAACGCAGAGCAAGATTAAATTGATCACCTGAGCTGGAGCGCTCGGGGGCGTGCAGGCGAAGGACGCACGTTGTTTCACAAGGTATGACGGCTGCCTGCAATGCAGTACAGTACGAGCACAATCTGCAGCCGTCTCTGCACACTGAAGGGTGCACCTCAGCTTCTAAAGCATGAAGAAGGCAGCTGGGAAGCGGGCATCCATCTGAAACATTTGCACACCGCTGAAATGCTGAAGAAGTCAGGGCTGACTGGCCGGGGTTTTGCAGACGAATGTAGATACAGAACTTGTGGTGACATTTCCCGAGAAGGCACAAGCTGGTTTTACGTGTAAGAAAGATAAAAGATTTCAACCTGAAAGATTTTTTTTTTTTTTTCTTTCGATGGAGCAGCTTCTATCTGGAGAATAAGAGCAGATTTCAGGAAGTTGCATCACAAAAACCTGCTCTTCACAAGAGCTCCTTCCACTTTGGTCTCAAATCACGGGTGAAGTGACACATCAAACAGTGGCCAAGTTCACTTTGCCGTAGTGGACCTCGTGGCCAAATCAAGACGCTGCATGCTCCGAGAGTCGCAGTAATTGGAGAGGAGGAGGAGGACGGTGCAGAAAAATGGATTCTGTTGGACCACACTGCTGATCCAAGCAGAACCCTGGAAAAACAGAGTCTCTGCAGCATCTTAGCACTCCCTCCCCCCCGTTTGCAAAACAAAGAGGCAGATAGAGAGGAGGCGAGACTTCAGGTTGAGCTCTACTCAGATGCCCCAGGGAGCTCGGAGCTTATACAGAGCTCTCTTTACCGTGCTGAGCCTCGCTGCTGCTTCCTGCATACAATATTAGCAGAAAAGCCCGTAATAAGACGAGCTGAGGAATTTGGCCAGTGTGCTGTTTTCACTTTGTAGACTCATAAGTATTGATCTGCAAACACAAAAAGTTATCAGCATACATGAATAAATAAATGAACTTAAATCTTGTCTGCACATTGACCTTACAGAGAGAACTTGAAACAATATTGAATGTCTTTAAAGTCTGAGAAAATAAATTTCACTTTAATAAATTCTAGCAAACTGACTTATTTTGCTCAGGAGAGAAAAAAAATAAGTTTTACATTTTTTTTTACAGATTGAAAAAATAACTCTTAATTATTTATTTGGAAATCTTTGGGGATTTGTTCAACATGTTGAAACCTGCTTCTATTGAAACTATTTTTAGCCAACATGAGACAGGTTTGTGGAGATTCTTAGTAAAAGTAGTAATAGATACATACTAAGGAAATCTCATATAGATTTGCCATTGACTATTGAAGTCAACTGTATCTGTCTGTAAGCAAAATATCTCATGAACCACTGGATGGATTTTAATATAACTCACTGAAAGTAATCACTGAATGTTTACCTACAACTCAATACTTCTTGGAGTGAACTCAATTCAACCGCAGCTAATAAACATCAAACACAAAACATGGTCAGAGCTTTGAGCTCTGACCAAAACGGCTCCAACAACTTCGCCATTTTAGTCTCATGGTTTAAATCTTAAACTCAGGCACGGAAGCTGGTGGTTGAACAAAGAATTGCAATGTCTGTATCAGTTCAGCCATTTCCTATAAGCCTGCTATGACCAGTCTTTTGTGCAGAAGTCAAAAACACAGAAAGGTTTTGTTGTACGGAGCAGCTGTGCAATTATTTGAGCAGGCCGTAGCGTATTGTTACTATGTGTATTCAGTGAACTTTAAAAAAACTGTGACTATAGCCATCCATCATTGATATTTGTTATTTCCCAATTTAAACAAACTGTTTAAATAACGTAGGCCTCAATGACAAGTCCACCAAAAGGCTCTTTACAACCGTCAGAGAGAAGTTTAGAAACCAGCAGCACAATTTAGAGAACATAATGATGATAACCACCCTATTTGAAAATGCTGCGGGGATCTGAAAGAGACAGCACACAGGGGTATCTAAGTTAAATACGCTAGTCGGCTGATTACATTTAATTCCACCCGTCTGCCATGGCAATGAGGACAAATTGGGTTGTTGTGACTGCTGATAATGCTAATCTACTGCCGTAGCAGAGCGATATTACAGTAAAACAGGAAGGCACACTGAGATGTCACATTATGGCTTTAGGAAGGACTGCATCACGCAGAAATTAGATTCTCTTGGGTTCTTTCAACTGAGAAAAAAGCTATTAACGCGCCGGCTCTGCTGCGCCGTATCCCCGCTATGCGATTTGCTTGATTAAGGTCGTTTCAATATGCCTTTGTAGTCCATAACCCTGCCAGCTCGACAAATTGCCAGTCCCTCTCTGACACAGACCCAAACAAATATATCCTCACATACTTGTACACAGACAGAATCCTCTTCCACGCGTGTCCTTGACACCTCCCTCTTGCTTAGTGCTGTTAATACAGAGAGGAGGCTCGGCTCTCCCTGCTGGTCCATGTGCAGCTCCGGGACAGACAGGCCTGTCTTGTCCAATGTGAATATCAAACTTAGCAGGGAGGCAGAAAGAGAGGCTGTTTCTCCCCAGGCAAGAGCATGTCCTCAGCTTTTGTAGCTGCCTGGCCTAATTGTATGGTACCTGTCACGCCGTTTCAACAGTGAGTGATTTGTGGCCTACAGCAAGGAATCTATCAATGCCATGTTGAACCTAAGAACCTTATATTATTCTATCTATTTTTACTGAGAACAAGTGATAAAGTCGTGTTGCTTTTTAGTGCAACCACTGGCAATTTATAACGAAAAAATGGTGACCACAGAAAGATATCTATGAGAAATAAAATAGCACCTGAGGCAAAGCTGATTCTATTTAGGACAACCTTGCTCTGCAGACTCAATGCATATCCACCTGGCTGATACATACACAGCGATGTTTGCAGGCTGTTTTCCAGGTTTAATCATTTCCACTGAGATAACAGCTCCCCTGACTCCCCCCCCCCCTCTCCTCGCTGGAGAGCTTTTGTAGCAGGTGAAGCCTCTCCTACAGTGTTTACCCAGTGAAGGGTAAACTGAATTTTCTCTTCCTGTTTGTGAATAATGACAAAAAAAGGTTACCGCAGGCATCAGATAGTCACGAGGCAGATGAATTTCCAAGGATCGTAAAACACGCGTTCTTATCATTGTGCTTCGTCTGTCTGCACTGACATGTCTTATATTTCATTTTGACAGGCGGGTGAAAAATATTTCATGTGTGCGTTCACATGAGGAGTTTTGACCATACTCCACGAGGAATCGATGGGGTTTTAAATTGTGCATCACGAGCGTTGTTGTAATTTGAGCTTGAATAAAATATTTCAAAATTTTTGAATTCGAAATATGGAACCTACAGGTAAATTTAAAGATACTATACTTTCAGGCCAAATTTAAAAAAAATCCATTTGTCCTGAGACAGTACATTTTGTGCTGTGATTTCAAATACGAAGCTCTTAAAGGGATAGTTCAGATCTTTAAAAAAGAAAATGTTCTGAAGAAAGGTTATGAACAACTAATATTTTCTTTATTGCAGAAAGCTCTTCAAATGGAAAAAATAAGGTTTACCTCTGATCGGACTGATGAGCTAACAGCTAATCAAATGATGAAAATACAAGAAATGGCTGCAGTCTCAAAACTCCAATCTTAAGAATTCGTTGTTGTTCATGTGAATGCTATTTTACAAACCTTTACACTGTCATTAATTTTCATTTACATGGCTATTCTGGCAGATATGTTACAATATGCCTGCTGTAAGTGCCCAAGGATCCACTGGAAGTGCTACAGCAAGCTGCTGCTGCCACTATTTATGCATACAAACCATAAACATAGAATTCCATAAGTAATTAAAAATAATGCAAAACTGACATTGATGTAAAGCTTTATAAAAGGAGTCAATGGTGCAATATTTTATGGTTAAGTCATACTGTCATTACCTTGCTCTTTTTGGATTTTTGTGTATATATATATACAGACACGTTTTACTACTACTTTAAGGTAGAATTTAGTTTTTAGTCATGTTTTTATTTAAAGTGCATAGCTTGTGGTTTGGTCTCTTCTGTCAATCGTTTTACACTGTTGAGGAAAGCAGAAATCACACTGAATGTGCTGAGCACACGGTTTTCTTGGTTTGTTGTCCTATGCTGTGCTTGTGAACTAATGTCTCTAAGAAAGCCCTGAAGTCTTCCTCCATAAGGCTACTGTGGATACTTTTTTCCCGATTCCCTTTATCAACTCGTCACAAGTATTGACATAATTCCGTTCGCTTGTTTGTCAAAATTCTGGCTCATCGATTGGATCTTGGCACCGCCGTGCCAGCCATAAGGAAAGATGGACTAACAGAGTGGCAGAATTTATCTCTCCGCCTGCAGCACGGCATACAGAAGCTCCACCAGTACGGAGACAACTCAGGCAGATGCCACTATAAATAATGCATGAACAATAGAGCCAGAAGAAGAGCTGTGGAACAGCTAATTATTCAGCCCGACATTTCAGCAACTCTCAGAGAAGTTACCAGCTGAAAAAGATGAAATTCAGGCCATCAATGCTGCTGCTGCTGCTGGTGAGGTGGTGTGTGTGTGCGCATTAACACACTAATATAGGCGCAGCCAGGCTCAATTATGACATTTATTAAACTGCATGTACTGTCCTTCCACAGCAAGCAGCTTCCCTGTACTCTGAGCAGACTTAAGATGCACAGAGATGTTGGTTATCGAGACAATTATGTGGCTGTGGAACACAATTAAGAACTTAAAAAACACTTTTGAGGTTTTAAAAATCGTTTTTTTTTTCGCTTTTTTTTGCAAATAAAAACGCTACCTGGCGCGAGGAGTTTTTCCACAGGAGCGGCGGCACCAAGCGCTCGATTGGAAGCCACCCACTCTTGTGTTGGAAAGTCAACAGACTCTCCATCTTTCACTTTCCCTGATGGAATTAATAACCGAGCAGCCCCAAACACCAACAGCATCACGTTGATATTCACCTCCACACAAAAAATGATGTGGATGTTGACGACAAGAAGATGAGGAAAACTTATTTTTTTGCCACGTTTTATCAACTGCTGGCGGAGGCAAAGATGGAGTGATAATATGCTTGTGTGTGTTCGTTTCTCTGTACCATCAGCGAAATATCTTGTGAGTCACTGAACAGACTTTTATGAAACTTTCAGAAAGTAATCTATGGGTCGACATCTACAACTTAAAATCTTTTGAAGCTGAATCCAATTCAAGATGGCCGCCACAGCAAAGCAATCTTAGCAAACATAAAAATGGCAATAAACCTCAGTGACTTTTAGATATTGAGCTAAAACTTGGTGTGGTGGTAAGCTGACAGACATTCACAACACATGCTCCCAGTGTTAACCAGTTCTGCAAGATCTCACAATGTCACATGAGATAAGGTTTGACCAACATGGCTATAATTCCATCACTTCTCAACATAAGATGACTTTAGTCTAAAACTCATACATGAAGTGCATTCTTTCAAGGAACGCTAGGCCTTTAATTCCACTTGCATTAGTGTGTAGAAAAAGAACCTCACACATTCGATAACTTGATCTTCCGCAGGAGAAGATAACTATTGGCTCATTTAACAGTTATGGTTCTCTCCCTGCCATCGTTTCCGACCTGCAGCCTGACACTCGATCATAACGGGAAATGGGCCTCATTATAATATTTCTATAATCTCATACCGCCTTCTTGCTCTAACTTTTCATACCCGTAATTACACTGGCTGTTAGCACCGAGGCATAAATCCCGTGGGAAGCTAATAAATAGCCGAGGGTGATTACGGGAGCAGACAACACTCAGCTGACAGTCGCTCTTTGAGCTCGGAGACCTTGGTGTCGAGATGTGACGGCATCGTGGAGGCTGAAAAATAGAGCCAACCTCCGATTCTCCATTTATCAAGACCTTAGTGAGGAACTGGGTTGTGGGGTCAGTAAACTCGTCATCGATACACTCACTCACAATAGCACAGCATAAATAATGAGAATAAAGCAGGGTGCCTATGAGAGCTTAATTGGGGGGTAATTAGTGGTTTTCACAAGGCATTAGAGAATTCAGTCTCTGTCAGACTCCACCTCAGCCTTGCTAGGAACTGTCACTGCAATACTGACTACAAATCTGAGAAATGTTACGATGCTCTGAGGGCAGAGATGTGACACACCAAGAACTAGTTCAATTAAAAGCTATATTCAAATACTTTTTTGTTTGTGTGCGGAGGTTCAGGTGTTCAAAGCGATTATATTTATTTTTTTCTTTCGCTGCAATGAGAAAAGATCATTTCTGGGTGTAATGAAATGCAAAGAACAAAAGAAGCTTCGGAAAAACTGTTGGTTTCATCGAGCAGGAGTTGGAAGGACCTGGAAAAGAAAAGTGGCTTGTTATGCAAGGATTTATTATGCACATTTTTTTTTTTGGAGACTTTTAGCAACTGTGGAAAAAGAAAATAAGGTAATTTACTGGTCAACCTGTCACCAAAACAATTACTGTCAAACAATGAGGCTGAATGACGAATGAACAGCCATCTAAACACTGCAAATTTGTGAAACTATCCTAGGATCCTTTTTTTCTTCTATGATCAAGTCATTTGGTGCTTAAATTTTAAACTTTATGAACATATATCAGCTCTTAGGATGTACGTTTACAACGGATTTAACTTTTGGAGCCATTTCAAGATGGCTTCCACAGTAAACTGAAAAATGGCACAAAAATGGCTCTAATTCTGTCAATTTTATAGATATTAAGCTAAGATTTAGTGTGGCAGTAGCTGAGGCTGATCCCTAACACATATATGCATATGCATTCTTTAAAGGAACTCTAGGCCTTTAATTGATCTTATCCTTGTGGCAAAACAATGTTCCCTATAGAGATTAAACTTAACACAAGAAAGAAATAAAGCGGGAATTCTAACAGCTGTAACAAAAATCCAATAGAAATTAAAGCTGCAAGAAGCGTTGGGCGGCCCTCGCAGCTCAGCGCCGCTTCGGCCTATGGCGACCGCGGGAACTCTGGCGACCGCCCTCTACGCTGTGGCGCACTTCCCGCGCATTTCCCGTGCACTTCCCGCGGCGTCCACTAGGTGGCGCTCTGGGCAAACGTCCGAAACCCACTTCAGTCCGGATCATTACGACTCCTGTGGCATGTTGTGAAGTTTCACCTTCCTACGTCGCACGGTTCCAGAGTTAGAGCACGTGTGCTGTTGCGACCTTGAACTCTGACCTTGTGACGTTGAACTCCAAAGGGCTAATCCTTGACCC